>NC_056729.1:1982505405-1982787905 GCF_019279795.1 Protopterus annectens | reverse complement strand
CGGGACAGGCAGATCCACTGGGATCTGCCTTCCCAGATATACTATGGTGTTGTGGTTTTACAAAATATGTTGGTTAGTCATGAACAAAAATTTCAAAATTAGTTTTAACAGCATGCATGGGTGTTCCAATTAACCCAAAACAACAGATTTGAAAAAGTTGCATAACAAACAGAACACATGCATAAATGGAACAACAGTAGGCATCATAACAGCATGCAGGTTTCATTGATAGCAACAGACCACCAATGATAGTATTTGAACGGGGAACATTAATAATCAAATGAGTCAATATTTGTAGAACAATAGGACACATGTCCCAACAGTAGTTTTGGAGAAAAATATACCCGTTGATTATGTGTATGAATTATTGGTGCAGATAGGGTGGGGGGGAGATATATCAATTAACAACTGCATAGGCTTCAATTGTTCACAACTGTACTGATCATTACACTACTCACTACTCTCCAGGTATGACCTCACTTTACATCTACCTGTGGCCTGTGGTTGGGCAGTGGAATGTTTGTACACCGTGTATTACTAAAGTTTTACTAAAGCCTTCTTACAGCTAATAGAAACATTTCCTTACCTGGCAGACCTGTGGAGGGAATATCTGTTAACACTACTTGACTGTTTCTACACATATTCACATATTCAAGGTTACATAAGCGACACTGACAGGGGTGCCCTGCACTCATGCTGTGTGTGTGTGTGTGTGTGTGTGTGTGTGTGTGTGTGTGTGTGTGTGTGTGTGTGCTACTGTCATACTCTGCCTGGATTTCTATCTGTCACCCTGGGTATTGGCAGCGATGAACACTAGCCGTGACAGCATGACACTTGAGGGACATTTATCAGAAGAAACTGCTTGGTGTATGTACTTATTTTGCTGTCATTTGCAGCCTTGGGGTTGGGCAGTGGAAGTGTTGTACACAGTGTATTAGTACAGCATTCTTACAGCCAATAGAAACATTTCCTTACCTGGCAAACCTGTGGAGGAAATTTCTATTAACACTACCTGACTGTTTCTACACATATTCACATATTCAAGGTTAAATATGTGACACTGACAGGGGTGCCTTGCACTCATGGTGTGTGTGTGTGTGTGTGTGTGTGTGTGTGTGTGTGTGTGTGTGTGTGTGTGTGTGTGTGTGCGCACTACTGCCATACTCCACCTGGATTTATATCTGTCATCCTGGCCATTGGCAGTGGTGAATACTAGCTGTGACAGCGTGACACTTGAGGGACATTTATTGGGAGAAACCGCTTGGTGTATGTACTTATCTTGCTGTCATTTGCAGTCTTGGGGTTGGACGGTGGAAGTGTAGTTCACAGTGTATTAGTACAGCCTTCTTACAGCTAATAGAAACATTTCCTTACCTGGCAGACGTGTGGTGGAAATTTCTGTTAACACTACTGTACTGTTTCTACACATATTCACATATTTTTGGGTGAAATTATGCATGCAGCGTAGTACCACTCCCTGGATTCGAACTATGCCTGTTTGTGCAAAAAGGAACAACAAGGTGGTGTTTCACCACAGTGAGCTATTGAGGAATTGCTGTGTGTTGCTTGACTGTTTTCTGCCTAATACTCTATTGGTTGGACAATCTGACCTTGTAATTCTGATATTCATGCATGGCAGATAGTTCTTGTGCTGTGTATTAATACTTTCACATAGTACACTCTGGAAAGCAATGGTTAAGACTGAGCACTGCTGTAGGGGATACAGTATACTAGTTTACAGATTACTATTCAGGGATCAGGTCTTGGTGCATGGAACAATTTATATAGTTGATCTCCTGTTTTACAACTCCACAATCTTTGTCATATGAGCCTCAATTAATTCAAGCTGTCAGAGCCATAGTTGCTGTGCAGAACCTGTACACATTTAGATTCATACCACCACATACCAAAGTAAACACAGACATCTGGGGGTTTTAGTTTTATTGAAGGTTACTGGCACTTTTTTTGATAGATATCCTGTACATCACTATTACTCTGCTAACTTCTCATTTATTCATTACACACAGTACACATTTTAAAATACTGGCAGTTTACATTCTACTCCTTTCTATTTATTTTCTCTGAATACTGCAAGCTAGATTTGTACTCACCAGCCTCCCGGCACAGCCTTAGCAACCTGCTGGGATTGGCATCTATGTTCACAGCCCTCTCATCTACAGCTGTACAGGAGATAAAGAAACATTTATGCACTCCTATCAATCACATACACAGGCTGGACTTTGGTGAACACTAATTGATACTGATACTTACACACTTTTGGGACATTCTGTGCCCATGCATCTTGGGTCCACTGGTCCAAGAGCTCCCTCTTCCTACACAAAATGTGCTGGACCTGCTCACCAGTTTGAGGGATGCCAGTAGCACTGGTGAGATCATGTGCAAGATGGTCCCAGGCTTCTGTTTTGTATTGGGAGCCCTGGTACTGGCCCTGCAGCAGTCTCTCCTCACGGTCTTTCACTAGGAGTCCAACCATGACACTGGACTCCTGAATGCCCCAGCATTGTGCCCGAAAGTGCAAATCCTCTCCTACACCAGCCATAGTGCCTGCAAGGATAAGCTACAACTGGTTATGGCTGTATTCCCACCTGCAAGGTTTAAATAGAGCCAATTTCCAACCCTTTGCCACCATTGGACCATTTTGAATATGCTGAGCTAAGCTAAGCAATGCCCAAACCCACTTAGCTAAGGTCGGCAGTGCTTAAAGGGTTAGATGTTGAGCACTGCTTACCAATGCGCAAATCCACTTGGCTGGGATATGTTTTGCTTAGCATTTACATTTAAGCAATGCTTACACCAGGTTAACATAGCTGAGCACTACGTAGCATTGCTGATATTTCATTTTATAAAGTATCAGGATTGTGGGATTGATTCCTCATTACTGACATATTATAATTTTATGTTTAGTTTCCATGACATCCCCCTGTGTGCTCTCATTAAATTATATTCTTGTGTGACTATACTGTATAGGGCATTTGTGTTTATATGGGGGTTTCACATCTTTTCTATTATTATATTATTATGTTACATAAGTGAGTCTTGTGGTGTTCTGACAACTCATTGAGGACTGCAATCATTAAATAATGGCATTCATTTGGCTTTCAGGATTCTATCCTTCAGGGACTTCTGCTAATACATATCCCTGTTTTCTATCAACTTTCTAAATGTGTGAAGGCAATTTTTCAGACGTATCCCTAATTTATTATTTATTCCCCCCATTATTTGTGCCTTTGTCAAGATGCACTGCTGTGAGGGAATACTGGCATACATTTGCTTTCAGACTTCTACCCTTCAGTAATTTATGCTAATGCATGACCTGTTTTCTATCACTTTTCTATGTTTAGTGGGCAATATGTGAGCTTTAACCTTTGGAGGGATTTACCCCCCGTTATTTGTGCATTTGCACACATTTCCTGCTTTAGCAGGTTGCAGAGGTGTCATATGGCACTTTAGCAATGCAGTGGATGTGTCACAGGACCTGTCACACACACACCCTGCATTGCTTTCTTCATGCCGATGTTTCTTTTAGAGTCCACGGATACTGAAAATAGAAGTTATGTTCTTACCATAACGTTCCATGTTAGTTGTCTTCTTCTCGCCTTTTTCTTGCTGGATGGGTTCGGAGCCGACCTCGGCTCCGACTCGGCCACTCTAAAAGCTCGAGAGTTGGTTCCACCGGCTCGAGGCTCCCCTTATATCCCACAATGCTAGGCGTGAGTTACCTCAGATCTCGTTTGTAAGCTAGGCCCAGCCTATAATAGTAATAGAATAACTAGTAACAAAGTCCACCTCTATAAACAAGGGAGAAGAAAAGGGTGACCTACATCCTGATCCAGGAAATATGCACAGCAGAGCATATACCTAAAGTATAGAGGTGGTAGAAAGAGAGGTCACAATCAAAACTCCTCTAGGTCTGTCCAGGCTAGGGGGAAGGAGGGTGGGACGCAAGAAGAAGGCGAGAAGAAGACAACTAACATGGAACGTTATGGTAAGAACATAACTTCTATATGTTAAGTTGTCTATCTCGCCTTCATTCTTGCTGGATGGGACCGCGTCCCTAGCACCTTGTCCCGGGTGGCCTAACGGAACAGACTCTTGAGAACAGTGGAACCAAAGTTAGCTCTATGTCTAGAGGCTAAATCCAACTTATAATGAGAAATGAAAGTGTGAGGAGTAGCCCAAGTAGCCACCGCACAAATGGTGTCAATAGGCAGTCTATCTTGGAAGGCTATAGAAGTAGCCAAAGCTCTGGTGGAATGGGCTTTAGGTTTGTTAGGCAGCTTTTGGTGTCTAATTTCATAAACAAGAGAAATCAGAGATGTTAGCCATCTAGATAATGATACCTTTGAAACTGAAAGTCCCTTTCTGCCTTCTGCATAGGAGACAAACAGCTGGTCAGATTTTCTGAATTGTTTGGTTCTATCCAAATAGTACCTTAACTGACGATGAACATCTAGCCAGTGTAATTTTTGTTCAGACCTACTGGAATATTCTGGAAAGAACACAGGGAGGTCAATGCTTTGATTTAGGTTAGACGTCGAGGCTATCTTAGGCAAAAAAGACGGGTTGGTTCGTAAAGATACCCTGTCCTTATGGAACAACAGATAAGGAGGTCGACTGCTGAGTGCATGAAGTTCTGAAACTCTTCTAGCTGAAGTAATAGCTACCAGAAAGAGAGTCTTCCATGATAGCAATTTTAAGGAACAGGAGGCTGCAGGTTCGAAAGGGGGAAGAATCAAAGAACTAAGAACTAAATTTTGGTCCCAAGAAGGAGGAGGATTTCTTATAGGAGGTCTGAGTAGAAAAACTCCTTTCAAAAAGGCTTTGCAAAGCTTGTGGGACATTATGGCAGATTCTGAAATACCCACATGAAAATTAGAAATAGCTGCCAGTTGAACTTTAAGAGTAGAAGGAGACGAACCTGCATGGAAGAGTTCAGCTAGAAAATCAAGGACAATTTGGATGGAAGCAGTGAAAGGATCTATGTCCCTTCCTTGAGCCCAATAGGCGAAACGTTTCCACTTACTCAAATAAATCTTTCTAGTGGAAGATTTATGGGAAGCTATCAAAATATCTCGAACAGAGTGAGATATTTGAGGAAGCCTGGCTAAGGTTGGAACTGGAGGAACCAAGCAGTGAGGTTCAGAGAGGGGAGGGAGCGATGTAACTGACCCGACTGATGGATCAAAAGATCTGGAACTAGGTCCAGATGCCAAGGTCGCTCCAACAGAAACTGATGTAGAAAAGGGAACCAAACCTGTCGAGGCCAGTATGGAGCAATGAGGATCAATGAAGCCTTCTGAGTGATAGCTTTCTGTATCACTTGAGAGATTAGTGGGAAGGGAGGAAAAGCATACAGAAGTCCCCGGGGCCAAGCCTGGACTAGAGCATCTCTGCTGGGTTGGCCTGGTAATGGGAAAAGAGTGAAAAAATCTCTGCACTTGCTGTTTTGGGGAGTAGCAAAAAGGTCGCAGCAAGGCTGGCCCCACTTTAGAAAAATTTCTCTCACAACAGAGTCTTTCAGAGACCACTCGTGAGGCATGAGGATAGCTCTGCTCAACTTGTCCGCGATTTGATTGGACTTCCCGGGGATGTGCGTTGCTATCAGAAACCGCTGAGAAGAAATCGCCCATTGCCACAGTCTGAGTGCTTCTTGACACAGGGGGTAGGACCTGGTTCCGCCTTGTTTGTTGATATACCACACTACAGACATATTGTCCATCTGGATTGCTATCGTTCCCAAGGGAAGAGAGTCTTGAAGGGCTTGCAACGCTAAAAGCACTGCTCTCATCTCTAGAACATTTATGTGCAAGTGGCATTCGTCTGGTTGCCATGTGCCCTGGACCGTTCTGCCCTGATAATGCCCCCCCCACCCGATCAGGGAGGCGTCCGTTGTCAGAGTAGCAACCGGAGGGGAAGGAACAAAGGGTCTTCCCAATAAGAGCTGAGGGAAGACATCCACCACAGAAGATGATTTCTGCATGATTGCGTGATCATAATGGTGTGAGACATTGGAAGTTGCTGGTACGACCATTGCGTGAAGAGCATCCATTGAAGGATTCTCATGTGGAATCTGGCTAACGGAAGTAGAGGTATGGCAGCCGCCATAATCCCCAACACTTTCAGCACTAGCCTGGCTTTGATTCTGTTGCTGCTGAAGAGGAGTGAGACTATTTTGTGTATGTCTGTTATTCTCTGATCTGTTAGTCTTGCAGACATGTTGTCTGTGTCTAGATTTGCGCCTATGAAGGTAATAGTACGACAAGGCGACAAAACAGACTTTTCGAAATTTATTGAAATGCCTAAATTTCGACAAATGCGAAAGGTGTAGTCCCTGGCCATTAAAAGAAGATGCTTGGTGGGAGCTGTGAGGAGCCAGTTGTCCAAATATGGAAACACCTGGAATCCTTGATGTCTCAGGTGAGAAGCTACCACTGCCATGCATTTGGTAAACACCCGGGGGGCAGTGGTGAGACCAAAGGGCAGGGCTCTGAATTGAAAATGACTGGTTCCCAGCCTGAAGCGGAGAAATCTTCTGGAGCGTCTTTTCATTTTTATGTGATAGTACGCATCCTGAAGATCTATAGAGCACATCCAGCTTCCCTTTCCCAAAAGGGGAAGGATGGACTGCAGCGTGACCATCCGAAATCTTGTTTTCTTGACTGACTTGTTCAAGATACTGAGATCCAAAATTGGTCTCCAGTCCCCTGTTTTCTTTGGAACTAAAAAGAACCTGGAGTAGATTCCGGATCCTTGCTGGTCTGCTGGAACTGGCTGAATTGCTCTTTTTGCAAGCAGCTTTGAAATTTCCAAAGCTGCGAGATCCCTTTGAGCGGGTGGAACATCTGGAAGGGATTTTTTTGATTGGTTTGGAATGCGAAAGAAGGGAATGGAATAACCCTCGGAAATGATGGACTGTACCCATTTGTCTTGAGTCAGGGATAGCCAGGCTTTTGGGTACAGTGACAACCTTCCCCCGACTGCCTCTGAAGGTAGGCAGTCGGGCAACACCTCAGGGATGCTGAAAGGGCTTATCAGAGAAGACTTCACGATTGCCCTGGTTCTGCGGACCCCCCCTGCCTCTAGGGCGACGTCTACCATTGTTGTTCCCCCCTCTGCCTCTGGCGGGGAACCGACTTTGTGCGTCAGGCGAAGTCCCTTGAGATTGTTTACGGAACCACATTTTCCCACTTTTCTGGCCTTTGGGGTAAGGCCTAGAAGGAGTAGAAAAACGGACTCCGACGGCAGAAAGAGTCTTGCCATCTGTCTCGCACCTAGTCAAGGTTTCTTTCACTTGAGGACCAAAAAGAGATGATCCATCAAACGGGGAATTAGTGAAAGACGTTTTAAAGGGGTCCGCAAAGTTGCATAACCGCATCCAGGCGTGCCTGCATAAGGCCACACCTGTCCCTGCGGCCCTGCTCGCTCCATCAGCCGCATAAGAAAGGAGGCGCATGGAGGAGTTAGCTATGGAGTTCAGGGTAGCCAGCTGAGTGTTCATCTTGTCTTGAAAACCCGCAGCTGTAGGATCCTTCAACATATCACTTGCTTCCTTGATCAAGTCTCTTTGAAGACGAGTAAAATGGCATAGGTAGTTCAGCGAACGCATTGCAAAGGTCGCTGACGAGAACATCCACTTCCTGTACCTGTCCATAGACCTGGATTCTTTGTTAGGTGGATGGACAGGCACCGAAGGATTAGCTAGTTCCTTCTTGGTGGCAGCAGCTACCACCATAGCATCCACGGAAACACCTTTCGTGAGGAATTGCTTGTCAGTTGGTGCAGTTATAAATTTGGAGGGTCTCCTGGGGGTAGGGTCCACTGAATCAGGAGCCGTCCAGGCCTTCTTTGCAACCACCTGCATGAGGGGATCAAAGGGGGGGGACACCCAGGAGGTGGAAGGGCGAGAGCCAAACGCCTCAAGATACACAGATTCATCCTCCGAAGGGTTAAGGGCTGGCCAATTTCCCCTCTGTTTCAGGATCTCTAGAATGTCTGCGAAAGAGACATCTTCAGAAGGGGAACGTGGGGAACCCTCGGAATCCTCTAAATCTGTGTCAGAGGTGACAGACTCAGGTGAGTCTATGTGCTTCCTCTTGCACTTTCTCTTCCTAGGGGGCTCCCCTGCCAATTCAGGAGAGGCCTCGGAAGAGGATGAGATCCCCACAGGGGATTCTTGAGGAGCTTGCTCTCTGCGGTCTGGGATGAGGGAGTGAGTCGACATAACCAAAGGCACCGAAGTGGGAGGGGCGGACGGAGCCGACTGTGGAGTCGAACAAGGTTCCAACACACTCCGCATGACCTCAAATGCACCCCTGTCAGGCAGAGCCAGAGGTCCCCGCTCCGAGAAGCTGAGAACCTCCCTCGGCACCGACAGAGATGGCTCCGAGGCCGATGTCGGAGCCGAGCTCACCAGCGCGAAGCACCGAGAGGGAGGGGGGTCGGACAAGGGTCCGATGCCACTCACCCCCTCGGAGCCGATGAGGGAAGCACGGCGCCGAGATTCCTCAAAAGAAGAAATCGGAGCCGACGACGGAGCCGAAGACAAGTGTATCGGCTCCGACGCTACCACAGTCTCGGTTCCGAGACGCCCCGGCTCCGAGCTCAAAGGAGTCGGAGGAGGAATATTAATTGGGACAAGCTGAGGCATCGACTGATGAGTCGGACTCTGGAGCATTTGGGCCAGTGCCTCGGACTTCAAAAGTCTACTCACTACCCTCTGAAGGTCGTGATCTGAAAGCCTCGATGACCTGGAGGAGTGAGATCTATGGCTCCGTTCAGACAGCAGAGGAGATGCTGGAGCCGAATGAACGGAGCCAAGGGATGGTGACCTAGACCTCTTCCTAGATGTCGGCTCCGAAGGTCTTGTCGGAGCCGACACGGGAATTTCTAATACCTCGGCTCCAGCCGGAGCCGAGGAAACCACAGAAGCTGTAGCCTGAGATTCATCGGCTCCAGCCGGAGCCGATGTAGATGGAGGTTTCGTAGCCTTAGGTCTCGGCTCAGAAGCTGGAGCCGAGGACCTAGAAGCCTTGGAGGGCTTTCCCGAAGAGACTGTGAGGGAACCCTCAGGCTTAAGTAAACCTCTCAGGATCAGCTTGTTTTTCCTTTCCTGCAGGACCCTGGGTCTGAAGCCGTGGCAAACAGCACAGGAGTCCTGCAGGTGCAAAGGCCCCAGGCAGTAGACACAAGAAGTGTGACCGTCTGTCAGAGACATTTTCTGACAGCACGCATCACACTTCTTGAAGCCTGAGACCTTTGTGTCCTTAGACATATTAGAAAGTGTAATCACACACACACAGTCAAACACACTGATTACACCCTATGCTATTTTAAACTCAAAATATAAAACTATCAAGGTTTTAACTTAAGAGCAAAAACACACACACACACCACTAGGGAATGAGGAAAGAAGGCCCAAAGGCCCGAGGGAAGAACTTATAAGTTCTTGTGGAGATAAAAGGGATTTTAGATAGGAAATAGGAGGGAATCCACTAAACTAAGGGAAACAAGTGATAAAATTAAAATTAAAGGGGTTTAAATACACTAACTTTGGATCAAAGTTACTTACCAAGAAGCCGGTAGAAAACCAACACCTCGATCGCTGTAGCGGCAAACGAGATCTGAGGTAACTCACGCCTAGCATTGTGGGATATAAGGGGAGCCTCGAGCCGGTGGAACCAACTCTCGAGCTTTTAGAGTGGCCGAGTCGGAGCCGAGGTCGGCTCCGAACCCATCCAGCAAGAATGAAGGCGAGATAGACAACTTAACATTGATCATTATCTCATTTCAGTGTCGTGTCCACAGACACTGAAATGCTAGCATAATATCTGAGTAAATCTCTAATATTATGTCAGTTTGGCTTAGAAAGTGCCATCCAGCACTTTCTGAGTGCAGGGGGCGTGTTCAGTGTCCATGCACTACTTGGACATGCCCCCTCCACTCGTTCATGGTTTGTGTCCATATAGGAAGTACAGCAGAGTGCCTTCATGAATATTCAAGGCGCGCTGCTGTGCTAAAGTGACACGAACCATTCCATGCAAGAATAGTCTCATTCTTGCATGGAATTTCTTGAATCTAGTGGTAAGTCTTTTTTCCACCAGTCTATAAGCACTTGCTTTATTTGATTTTGTACAGGGGCTTGCAAACCCTGCAGAAAAGCAGCTGCAACAGATGGTTTAGCTTGTTCTTTTGGGTTTGATATTTCTGAATGTTTAACAAACACTGCTTAAAGATGACTCAAATAATCTGCAGGGGCATTCCCTTTATTTTGCTTACATGCCTGTATCTTAGACCAATCTATTTTAACTTGATGCACTTTTGTAATTTTAACAATGCTGTCTTTTTGAGTATTTGTGCTTCCCTTTTGATAGTAAAACTGCTATTTTAGTCTTCTCAGGTAACTGTTTTTTATTTTATTTGAAGTAACTACCTGAAACATCTGGTATAAATCTGTTGAAGTAGGTTTGTAACATTAACATTCTATTATAGTTTTTAATTCCTCCTTAAAACTTAATGGATATTTTTAATATTTAGAAAACTGTTAGACATAGTTTGCAGATCAGCATTAGCCCCCAAAAATGTTTTTTCTAAGAGGTGCCAAAAGTTTCTCTCCTGAGGCAATAGCCTCTTGTCCTACCCTATCATGTCAGCGCATGTGATGAGCCACAGAAGCGTCAAATACTAGAGCTCCTATTGGAATGGTAGACGCTTGTTGAGAATGACAGGAAGAAGAAGAAAACTTTTTTTGACTGCAAATGCCTGTTCTGAAGATGAGGGTTGAACAGGAGAACTAAGCTGAGATGCAACAGTACCATGCTGACCTAGTGTCCACAGGACAGTTGTCCAAAATGCAGGGGTCTGACACACAACAGAATCTTGTACAGGAGCCTCCCATACTGACACATATGGGGGGGGGGGTGCAGTAGCTACCGGAAGATTATCATTCTCTTTAGACATTTTTGCTTTTTGCCCATTCCTAGTTTTTATAAACCTGTCAAAACAGGATAAAGGGACCCTTTTTACTGGTCTGTACTGTCTTCCTGACCTTTTTTACCTGTTGTAGCAAATTCTTATTAGCATCATGTAATCCCCTTAATGCTGACTCCTTTTTCCTTTTAAGAACTTTAGTATACCCCACATACCCTTCAAATTCTCTAATTTATTCTTAATACAAATTTTATTTAATAGAAATACTTCACCAGAGCAATTTTTAGTAAACTGAAAGCACTCATTCAAATACTTACAGCTGTTTTTCATAATTATGATACATAGTTAGATCCTCACTAACACTCTTCAAGAGAAACCTTGATGAGTGGATGGGAAACAGAAAGTTTACCCTGGGGATCACTTCAGTGGCTCTGCTGGACAGAGGCACAGGGAACTAATCTAAGGGGGCGGCGAAAGCCAACACATTCTGGCTAGGCTTATAAATGCCTTCAGCTAGATAGCTTAGTACCTACCTATGAACCTATGAGCCTACAATATATGCAGATGTTTCCATTACAGGGATTTGATCCTGTCTGCTTAACTTTGCTTCTATTTTTCCTGTTAAGACTTACCTTGTAGATTCTGGATCCTGGCAATTTAGAAAAGAATGACTACATGAATTCTCACACCATTCAGTGAGGTTAGGGTAGGGATTTTGTCATCACACAGTCACACCTACATCCCAACATTCTATGGGCTCATAAACTTGATTTAACAACACACACACACACACACACACACACACACACACACACACACACACACACACACACACACACACACACACACACACACACACGTATGTCCCAACATGCTGTAGGCTCTTGAATTTCATTTAGCAACATACACACCTATGTCCCAACATGTTGTAGGCTCATGAATTTGATTTAACAACATACACACCTATGTCTCAACATGCTGTAGACTCATGAATTTGATTTAACAACACACACACACATACATACACACACACACACACACACACACACACACACACACACACACACACACACACACACACACACACGTCCCAACTAGCTGTAGGCTCTTGAATTTCATTTAACAACATACACACCTATGTCCCAACATGCTGTAGGCTCATTAATTTGATTTAACAACATACAAACTTATGCCCCAACATGCTGTAGGCTCATGAATTTGATTTAACAACATACACACCTATGTCTCAACATGCTGTAGACTCATGAATTTGATTTAACAACACACACACACACGCACACACACACACACACACACACACACACACACACACACACACACACACACACACACACACACACACACACACACCTATGTCCCAATATTCTGTAGGCTCATGAATTGGATTTAACTTTAACTTTTTTTTCTCTCTCTTTAGTCATACATTTAAAAACATAAAACATCTTGAATTTGATTTAACAACACACACACACAGACACACACACACACACACACACACACACACACACACACACACACACACACACACACACACACACACACAGACACGTCATGCCTCTTACCTTTAGTCCTGAAGGTACCCCCCTCAACACAAGGTGCTTCCTTGTGTTAATTTTTCCTTTTTGTTGTATGCACATACACATTATTACACTTTTTCCTACTTCCTGTGGGGTCCTAACACTATAATCTAGAGGGTACTGCCCTCAACACAAGGCACCTTTGTGTGTTAATTTTACCTTTTTGTTGTATGAGCATACACATTAATAAACTTTGGGTCCTCCCACTATTAATGTACATATACCTAACAAGCAAATTTCTGTCATTCAAAAAAAACAGTAAACACCATATACCTCACAAGCAAACTCAGTTACTCAACAAAACAGTAAACACCATTCCACTTTTTCTTTTAACTGCAATTTTTTAAAAGCAGGAGGGAAAAAACATTTTCCATAAATCCATTTTCCCCATTTTTAGTTTAGTATATTTGCACACCCTGAATAGTTGAGTATCCAAATACCTGACTATTCCATACAAAACAGTATGGAATTCACAGAAGAATTTTCTGTGCTGGGCCCTTGTAATTTATTCTACAATGCCCTGCAGCAATACCAAAGTTCATTTGTGAAGAAACTGCACGTTAATATGCATTTTGTGAAGTATAATCATGAGACAATATATTTTTCCGTAACAAAATATAGATTTCTTCCTGAAGGCCACTGTATATTGGCTCCATTTTCTTTATTTCTTCTCCCTAGTGTTTGAAATCATTTTGGTTTCTTTTTATTCTATTTCTCCTTGATATCCAATGCCCATACATTTTTCCAAAATGATTCTATTTCACACATCTTTCAGGTAGTTTTTAAATACAAAATTACCTCTATTGCTCCTTCTTTACCTTCTGTCACCATTGTGATGAGATACGCATATGTCAGTATTTGTGGGTACTTAATCTGTTCTCTTCATTTCTTCTTTTCTATCACCTATCTCCACTGTATTAGCTGCCATCCTTTTCACCAGAAGCACAATCTTGTGAATTGACAGATGATAAGACTGCCTTGGATTATTTCCTCAGATAGTGTATTTTTAGAAGAAATGTCTGTTAAATAGTATAAAATTTAGGTCATTGATGAGATGGCATAGGTTCATAGGATGATACTTGGCTATTGGCCCGGAGGCCCTTATAAACCTAGCTAAGCATTTCACAGGTGCAGTTTTTAATGATAGAAGTCTGGTTTACAAATCCATTCTGAAAGATGTAGGGTTTACTGTGAAGAAAGATTGCATTGTTCAGCTAGGATCTCTGACAACTTTTTCAGTGGATGCAGGATACATTTGTAAAATTGTAAAATCCAACTTGGAAAATGCTATGCCCTCAATCCTCATGCAAACCTTAGGCATTGAACCAAAAGTTGTTTTTAGAAGGGCATGTAATATTAAGACCATGACAGAGATTTCTTCAGATATCTTTCACTCAGAATGGAAAATGTCCAAATGTGGGATATGCAGACAATATAGGGATATTTATGAACAATAAAAGTAGTCTCAGTTAAAAACTATCAGAGGACAATCCCTTCAGGTAACTGCAAATGTTACTCCAGAACAGTAGTATGCATCACACAATGTCTATGTTAGGAAAACAGTGCAATCCCTTAAAGAAAGGATTTATCAGCATGTTGCAGATATTAAGAAAAAGAATGTTAACAGTACACCATTTAAGCATGTTCTTATTTGCCCAAACCAAAAGAAGGTTTTTGTTATTAGCAAAATTAATGTCTCTGAAAGAGGAGGTTCCTGGAAACTTAGATTTGAATGAGAAGAACAACTGTTGTAGCAACTGAGACTTAATGCCACAAAGTTTCTAGGAATCAATAACAATGTCTCCATATCATCAGTGTTTTTTCAAACACCTTTATTAAATTATTACTTGTGACATAGGCAAACTTAAATTTATATCAAAGTAATCAAACCATATAAGTTCACATTTTCAGACATTATACATCACATATATTGTTATATATCCTATAATGTAGGCAATATTACATAAATTATTCAATGCCCACCTTCTCACCTTCTCTTAAACCTCATTCCTCCTCCAAAACATTTTTGCATGTACTATTCCCACAGTTTCCACTTTTTCTATGTAATTTACTCCTACATTTTTCTAAAGATTCCACCTACTATTCTTTTGTCAATGTTACAATATTCACTACTTAGGTTTAGTTGGTTTTGATTTTGATTTCCATTTTCTAGTAATTTTGGAAGACACCAGAATTAAGCTTTACAAGGCCTTACTATGTCTAGGCAATTTAGATCTTGTATCCCAACTCATCCGTATCACCAGCCTTGAAGCTAAAATCTGCAGATGGAAGTATTTGTATACAATGGCATACATATAATACAATTTAAGTGTTTTATTATTGTGCATGCTAATTTAACTTGCTGATTTTGATTGACTACTGATGATAACATGATTAGTTTTTAAACTGAGGTTGAGAATGTTTTTAACAGTCTTGATAAAGTCCATTTGTTGCTGTTGGATGAAAGCATATTTTGGAATAAAACACATTTTCTTTTGAAGACAAAGGCAGGAGTTCCTTTGGTTCTAAGACATGCGTTTTGCTCTTCACTATCTTGGCTATAGATCTTTTTGTTATTCTATTCACATTCCTTTTTACTTCCTAGGCTACCTTATCTGTGCACAATGCAAAAAACAGTAAGGTCTAAGAAAGTATCCTTGCTTTAGTCATTATTGTATCTTGATGTCATTGCATATATGCCCATTGGCCATTGGTTTGCATTTTAATGTTGCATACTTTTTCCCTGCACCATAGTCATTTTTTTCCAACTTATATTCATGTAAAATACCCCACAATACCTTATGTTATACTGAATCAATGACTTTTATGACTTCTATACCAATCACTTTCCTTGTTTCTAATTTTTTAATACATCTGCTACCTCTCTTATTAACCACTGGCTTTTCCTTCTGTCTTTATTATTTCCTAAATCTACTTATTCTTGCAGTTATTTACCCAGTATTTATGTAATATTTATAGATAACTCGTACCATTGTTTTATAATCACAGTTCAGTAACATGATGGGTCTCAGTGTATCTAAATTACTTTTATTTCCTTTTTTCCATTTATCACGTTTTTACTATTCCATTACATATCACTTTCCCTCTTTATAATTCTTTACCAAACCATTCTTGATGCACATTTACAAAATATTGTAGTTGTCAGTCCTCTAATTCCTGTTGTTGTTGTCAGTCCTCTAATTCCTGTTAAAATGCATAACCAATGCCATGCAGCTAAGGTATTGTTCCTTACTTATAGATTTCATATTGTAGTTGTCAGTCCTTTAATTCCTGTTAAAATGCATAACCAATACCATACAGCTAAGGTATTGTTCCTTACTTATAGATTTCATATTGTAGTTGTCAGTCCTTTAATTCCTGTTAAAATGCATAACCAATACCATGCAGCTAAGGTATTGTTCCTTACTTATAGATTTCATATTGTAGTTGTCAGTCCTTTAATTCCAATGCATAAACAATGTCATGCAGCTAAGGTATTGTTCCTTACTTATAGATTTCATGTTGTAGTTGTCAGTCCTTTAATTCCTGTTAAAATGCATAACCAATGTCATGCAGCTAAGGTATTGTTCCTTACTTACATATTTCATGCTGTAGTTGTCAATCCTTCAATTCCTGTTAAAATGTATAACCAATGTCATGCAGCTAAGGTATTGTTCCTTACTTATAGATTTCATATTGTAGTTGTCAATCCTTCACTTCCTGTTAAAATGCATAACCAATGTAATGCAGCTAAGGTATTGTTCCTTACTTATAGATTTCATATTGTAGTTGTCAGTCCTTCAATTCCTGTTAAAATGTATAACCAATGTAATGCAGCTAAGGTATTGTACCTTACTTATATATTTCATGCTGTCGTTGTCAATCCTTCAATTCCTGTTAAAATGTATAACCAATGTCATGCAGCTAAGGTATTGTTCCTTACTTACAGATTTCATATTGTAGTTGTCAGCCTTCAATTCCTGTTAAAATGCATAACCAATGTCATGCAGCTAATGTATTGTTCTTTACTTATAGATTTCATATTGTAATTGTCAGTCCTTCAGTTCCTGTTAAAATGTATAACCAATGTCATGCAGCTAAGGTATTGTTCCTTACTTATATATTTCATGCTGTCGTTGTCAATCCTTCAATTCCTGTTAAAATGCATAACCAATGTCATGCAGCTAAGGTATTGTTCCTTACTTATATATTTCATGCTGTAGTTGTCAATCCTTCAATTCCTGTTAAAATGCATAACCAATGCCATGCAGCTAAGGTATTGTTCCTTACTTACAGATTTCATATTGTAGTTGTCAGTCCTTCAGTTCCAATGCATAACCAATGCCATGCAGCTAAGGTATTGTTCCTTACTTATATATTTCATGCTGTAGTTGTCAATCCTTCAATTCCTGTTAAAATGCATAACCAATGTCATGCAGCTAAGGTATTGTTCCTTACTTACAGATTTCATATTGTAGTTGTCAGTCCTTCAGTTCCAATGCATAACCAATGTAATGCAGCTAAGGTATACTTATATATTTCATTGCTGTCATTATAGATCCTGCTGTTACACATATTTCCATTTCTTCAGGCCTACATTTTCCTGACACACTGTTCTATATTTGCTTCCAATTAATACACATTTTCTTTTCCTTTTAATAATCTTTTTGTCCATCCTTGTTTAATTTCCCCACATACATTGTATTTATCATTTCCTCATTTGCCAAAAAAGGTACCTCATCTTCCTTCTTTCCTCTAAGTCTATAGTTTTATACTTTATAACGTATGAACATTATTTTTATTGTATTGACAAACTTCCAATGTTTCTGCAACAAATTCTCCATTATATATATATATATATATATATATATATATATATATATATCATCCTTGTAACTTTCTATGATAATCTTCTAAAATTAGTTTTTCCTTCTTGTTTTACTTTCTTATTTTATTTTTACATACATCCCCATTTTAGATGGCAGTCACACAATATCACAATTTCTTGATGAGCTTGCCAGCACTAGAAAAAAGAAACGTCTTTATTTCTTAACACATCTTCTACATCCAGATTACTGGTTTTAGGATCCTACTGCTTTTGCCAGTTTATTCTATTCAAACATACCAGAAGCTATTACATAAACTGAAACATCTGCATGTTTACATGTTTGCTGCTCTACAACCTTCATGTATAAATACACTGTCAGTGTATTTATTTTTGGCATGCCCACGCATAGGTAAAATTTGTTTTTCTAGCATATTTTACGCATGCACCACCATGTATTATTTCATTCAGACAAGTTTTTGGTTCTGCCTTTTTTTTCTTTCTATTTTAAATTTAAAATTGCTCAGTACATACAACATTTTTGTTTCCTGGCATATAAAGAATGCACACTGGAACATTTGTTTTTTAGTAACACAAGCATATGTTACGCTGTCTATATTCTCAATATTTTGCTTCCATTGTCACATAGCTACAAATAATACTGCACCTGGTATTGCACAAATTTATTTGATTACATTCTATTTCTCTGTATTTATTACTTATATAATCATTGAACACCTTTTCTAGTGACCATATCATCTGCCTTTGTAAAATTTAATTGTCTGATTATTTTGTAATAATCCTCCACATTTCCGATATCTTGTAAACATACTATATTACCATCCTGCTTCCTTAAACAGCATACAATTCCAATCTATTTTACTAAATAGATAGTCCATTAAGATTCAACAATATGAAATATAAAGATACAATAATTATTAAAGTAGTAGTTCCCTTCTTTACCTATTTATCCATTTTCTTTTATGGATTAACCATTTAGCCATCACTTCTAAGATTCATATTGTTCACTTCCTTTCAGTGTTGTAGTTTAGCCAGTAATGTCCAACAGATCCACATGTGGTACAATAGTTTGGACAAAATGCCACAGTATGCCATATCCCTCACATTATGCACTGTATGCATTTTGTTAAAAAATAAATACAAAATTAAAAAAAAAACTCTTACTTGGGTTATTCTACATGCCTTAATATTCTGTTATGTTTTCCAAACCAAATGTAAGGTATGTATAATATATTTAAACTGCTCATTTTTCACATTTAATTCAATCATAACTTCCTACCCCAAGTCCATAATATATACCTATCAATATTTTTATTTTGTTTGATTTAATTAATGAATTAATTGTTCCTGGAGTTGCTACTTCACTTTTAATGTATATTTGCATCTTTTCTTTTTAGTTGAAAATAAATGATTCCAAAATTGACCTATTTCCACATTTTTAGAATGTTTCTAATCACTAAAGTCAGTCTTCATTATTTTTTAATCGTAATCTCCTTACTCTGGCATTTTCATTCCAATGATGAAAATATTGGAAGAATACTCACTCTTGGATGTGTCATCCTGTTGAGTCTGATGGAACCCTTCATTAAAACGTTTGGTATATTATCCCATTATCAATGGATGGCTAACAGGATCACAAACAACTGTAGCAGTTCAACTTTTCTCAAGATTTTTCGTATTAGTACCAAAAATCTTTTAGTTCAACTTTTCTCAAGATTTTTCACATTAGTACCAAGAATCTTTATTTTTTGTCATGAGACCATTGCCACATGCTGAATAAAATACCATATAGTTCCACGATTCTCTCTTTCTCTGTCTCTCTCTCTCTCTCTCTTAGTTCATGGGTACTGCAGCATAGATTCCCTATCTCTTTTTCCATGTGATGTTAAAGAGTAGAGGTAATTTTAGAGAAATCAGCAAACATAACAAGATAATATATGGAAGCAGAAACATGAAAATTTACATGCCACTTTGAAATGGGAATTTTGCCATTATTCTGGTGAAATGTCCTCTAGTCATACTAAGCACAACCATAGGTGTCCCCTGAAAATAGATAGACCTAATGGGTCTAATCATATCAACAAAAGTAAATAACTTATAAATCAATAATTATATAGAATATATTCAGGATCTGACTGTGCCTTTAGAATGTTCAAGGCTGAGCTTAGGTTCCCTAAGTGGTATGCTTTCTAAATTACTGATGGTTGTTTTTCTGTTGATCACTTCCTGAGTAGTGCTGGCCCTCTTGGTTGCACTGTGTGCTTTAGTATTCCAGTGGAATGCATTTCATTTACTTGTTCTTTTTGTTTTCTGGAATATGACTTTTTAATTGTCTTATGTATGCTATATTATTATCCTTAAGTGTTTATTTCCATACATCATGTCTTGCATCTTAATTACTTGTTATTGTATGTTTGCCATCATTTCCTCTGGGCAGTGGGTATCTCTGACTAATCCACTGAGACTATTTGGCTAATGAATAAAGAATAGAAACATATATAAATGAAATGTAAATAATATATAGGGATGTGGCTAGACTATGATTTAAAATGTCACAACCATAGTGGTGAGTTTAACAACGTAATAAAACTCAGTTATTCCCTATATAACAATGTTCTTCATGAGTATGGAATTTTACCAACATAAACGCTATACAAGTTCCAGTTTATAGATTGAGACAGCCTTCTCTGTGAAGAGGTATTACAACAAAATAACTTGCCATGCATTTTTACACTGTGAGAAATGGTTATTAATGTTGATTAATTGGCTGGTACAGTTAGGAAAAACTGTGCAATATTTCTGTCAACACACTTCTAATGGATGCATTTATTAATGTTTTTCCACAGACATTTACTTGCTTTTAACTATTACACTTGTTCTGTACTATTGTATAGAAAGACATTAAGGCTACAAAAATATTGCTGTAAAAGGTTGTGTTTATTTCTTCATTTATTCAGCATATGTGCATGTAATCAGAACTCCTCATGATTGGAATATGACTCATATCTAATTTATTTAATATCATGGCAGAAAAAAATGTATATTCTTTTTTACCATGTGCACAGTTTTTTTAAAGGTGTATAATTTATTGAGGTAAGATGGTAAAAAAAGCTGCCTTTCACCTAATTTATTCAGAGACAAGATTATAACAATTAACCTGTTGTGAATAGCTACTTTAATTCATATAATTAAATAAATATATTCAGCTTGTAGCATTTAAAATAGCTGTGTAAAGAGTAAATGCTCTTTGCCTGAATGTATATACTAAGTGATTCCAAGATACTGTTTGCTTGTTTCATTTAAATGGTACTGAATAACAGTTCTCAGAGTACTAACTTTTCTTCTGCATTACAACAGCTGCTTGCAGGATACAAACATTCTTAATCTAAGTTTCTGGACAAACCAAACCAGTGAAGAAAATATTTAAATAAAAAATAACATAGGTCTACTGACTCTATGCAACTCTGGGTGAACAAAATTTAGTTGTAAACTTGTGCACTGCAATAAAACTTTGCAGTAACAGCCCAATATTCATATGTGTGCAGTCTTATTAACTAATCCTCAGAAAACTGACAATTTTCTATAACAAACTTAAATAACAATTTCTTGTGAACCAAAGCGTTGAATAAATATATCATACTGAGGAATTTGGACTGCAATAAATGACATCAATAAACTACAATAACACAAAAAATACATTTTATAAGTGTGCCTGGATAAATATTAATGTGTGTACAATGACATTTATAAACCTACAGAGCTGTAAACATAGTTGATTAGATATACAGCAATCAAAATAATTTTAAGCGTATTTTCTTCAAAATAAAGTTTATAGAAACTTCTTGTCTGAGATCATCGTCTGGATAGCACGCTATTTGCACTATGATTTGAATTTCCTTAATAGGACTCATTTGCCTTTCTTTTTTCTTGGTTGTTTCTTAGGCAAGCATTTCAAAACCTGGAGTTTTTCAAAATTTCAGTGTTGTTCAGCTCAAAATACATAAAATACGAATGATAGAAAGCCACATATGTCGACTCATCCTTCTTGATGATGCCCAAATGCAGCAGTGTGACCTCTTGAAAGAGTGCAATCGATTACCAGTAAATAACAATGCAACACTGCTGCTTGGTGTTCTGCCTTTCCAAATAATCAAGAAGGGACAATTTCTTTCTCTTAAAACAAAACTATTAATTTCAGATCAGAATTACTCCTTTAGAGGTAATCATGATTATGCAATCACTGTACCTAAACCCCACTTAAAACAACAACGGAGAAAGGGCAATAAAATTAGGACCACCAACATGGAATTAACTATCTTCAGATGTCAGATGCTGACAAACGCTGCCCTTAAATTAAGGGATCACCTGTTCAAAGAACCTACCTGTACATGCTTTCCGGATAACTGCTAGCCATTTGCAATAATATGTTTACCATAGAATGCATAATTGTCTTGGAACTTCCATCACTACTCCTCTAGTGATTTTCCACAAATTTGTTCCATTTTATTTTTTTGCTGCAAACTTTCAAGACTGCATTTTTACATTTTCAAATGTGTATTACAACAGCTGACTACTTTTGTAGCCCATAAGGGCCTGGGTCATTGCTGAAAAGGGCTTGATGACCAACCTACGTTACTAATTATCAAACTAAAATAAGAAAGGTGTTAAGAAGTGCTCTCAACTGTTTTGATATTGTGCAGATCTTCCTATTTCACATTTTCTATAGTTTTATGCCTTAGTATAGTTTTTCAGATATATAAAAGGTTCAGACTTCATGTTAAAAACATTTTCATAAAGCTGCTTTGACCCGTAATAAGGTGAATTAATGAATTTGTCCCCCATATAAATATGGAACAATTAAACATCTCACATTTTAAGTACAAGCTTTATTCTACCTATCATCTTTCAGTGTTCATTTTAGTTTATATTGTTTGAACCTTAAAGCTTTGGTTCACCCATGGGTACTCAATAGGAAATGGTACTATGCTCTTAATCCCTTTTCTACTGATCATTTTTCAAGAGGTCTGCACCCTTGCTGCTGACAACCTTGGGACATTTTTGGTCAGGCTGTATTAATGGCTATGTGGTTAAAAATCTTTGATATATATTTTCATAACATTTTCAGATAATTATGTCCCTGCCTACCTTTTGGCACTGCTCACAGCTCCTGCAGTACCCTGTTACATACTTTGCAATTCCAGGTCAATAAAAATTCTGCATAATGCTTCTCTTAGTATGCTTTATACCCATATGACCTATAAAAGGAATGTGATGGGCTATGGCTAGAGGTGCCAGACAGTAGGCTCTGGCTTCTACCAACTGCCATACTACCTCACCCTATGGCCTTCCCTCAGGGGTCCATTCTGTATACAGTAACCCTTTGTTATCTGCAAAAGGAATGGCATGGGCTATGGCTAGAGGTGCCAGATGATAGTCTCTAGGCTCTACCAACTGCTGTATTACCTCACCCTCTAGCCCTCCTGCAGGGGCCCAATCTGTATACAGTAACCATTTGTTTCACTATACAGACTCCCTCTTTCCTTGAGCATCAGGTGCCTCCTTAGCTACCTCACTCATGCCTTGTAAAGTAGGATCTGAAAGCTGTGCCTGTCGCAATTCTGTCTTTCTAACCTCTCCCAGCTCCCCTTCCACAGGGAACCTAGTAGCTTCTGACAGCAGTGCCTCACTGTCAGCCTGGGTACTACCACTCACCTCTGTCCTTGTAGTCACCATGCCATGGGAACAACTAGTACCTACCAGCAGCTGTGAGTCACCTTCAGGCTCATTGCTACAAGGTAGCTCCCTTGTTGAAGTGACCACATCACTTTCCCCAACTTCAGGCATAAGATCTGTGCGGGTCTATCCCAGGCTACCGAACCTACATGCCTGTCCCCAAGCTTAACTGCATGTAACTGCATGCACACAATGTACTATATGATCAAAATCATTCCCTATTAAGAAATCTGCAGGGATACCCTCAAACACACCTACTTGCTTGCTTCCTTTTTCACCCCTCCCAGTCAAGGTGAACCCTACCCAAGGGTATTTGGAATGGGATCCCTCCTAAAGTTTTGACTGGTGTGGATAGCCCAAGCAAGTATTGCTCCTCCTTTAACACTACAGGCCTCACAATGGTTATATCAGAAGCTGTGTCTCTCTTAGCAGTGGCCTGCCTTCCATCCACTAAGATAGGGTATACATTTTGGTAACAATTTGGCACCTCTGTTGTTTCCAGAAAACATACCATTGGCATTCTGTCATTCCCACTTGCTGGCTCCCTCACCTTTTGTTTCTCCCCTTGCTTCAATGGACATTTGTATGCTACATAGCCTCTCTGATTACATTTGAAACATGTAATCCCTGATACTAACAGTGTGCTCAAACTAGTGGCTCCCCCTATTACTGGTGAACTCTGTTGGAGTGGTTTAGGCTGCCCCCCCCCCTATGGGTTCCCTTATGTCCACGTACAGCACTGGGTATCCTTTTCTTATGCAGTGGTGCCCTGCTTGCCAAATACAGATCCCCTTTTCACCCCAACTCATTTGCAGAGTTACACTCTTGGTCTGCCAATCAGATACTTATGTCCTCAAGCAAAGTGCTGAGAACTTGTTCCCTCAACAAAAGGGTCTTCCAGTCATTCAGAAGTAGTGACCTGATACCCACTCACTCACCTGTTAAAGTAAGTACTTAAATCAGCAATGTAATCACATACACTTTCATCTGCCTTGTGTCTATGTTCACAATTTTTTCTATACATTTTCAGGAGTGATTTGAAACAATCAAGTAAACATTGTTTTGCACTACTGTAATTCAAACAATCAATATCAAACAGTTTAGCAATTGCATTAACATCTCTACCATTTAATAAGGGGGTCAGGAACCATACCCAGAGCCTTTGGTCAGCATTGTATGTTTTACATACCCTCCCAAATATATAAATAAAACTATCAAAGTCATCTCCTTCCCTGTACTGAGGAAAAAGTTTAGTGACCTTTATGGCTTCTGGGGTTCAGACATTCCCTGCCTCATTACCTCCATGACCCTGTTGAAGGGTTAGAATCTCCTTTTTGTGCTGCCTCTGTTTTTCATTTTCTTCAGCTTCTATCTCCAAAAGCTGCAGTTCATACTGACTCTGCTCTATCTCCAAAAGCTGCAGTTCATACTGACTATGGTATATCTCCAAAAGCTGCAGTTCATACTGACTCTGCTCTATCTCCAAAACCTGCAGTTCATACTGACTCTACTCTATCTCCAAAAGCTGCAGTTCATACTGACTCTGCTCTATCTCCAAAAGCTGCAGTTCATACTGACTATGGTATATCTCCAAAAGCTGCAGTTCATACTGACTCTGCTCTATCTCCAAAACCTGCAGTTCATACTGACTCTACTCTGTCTCCAAAAGCTGCAGTTCATACTGACTCTGCTCTATCTCCAAAACCTGCAGTTCATACTGACTCTACTCTATCTCCAAAAGCTGCAGTTCATACTGACTCTGCTCTATCTCCAAAAGCTGCAGTTCATACTGACTCTGCTCTATCTCCAAAAGCTGCAGTTCATACTGACTCTGCTCTGTCTCCAAAAGCTGTAGTTCATAATGACTCTGCTCTATCTCCAAAGGCTGCAGTTCATACTGAAGCTGCTTCTTTCTCTCATCAGCCTCCAGTTCATGCTGATGCTGCTTCTTCCTCTCCTCAACCTCCAAATGGCACGGTTTCTCTTCCATCTCCAGTTCAAGTCTCTTTAACTCCAAATGAATTTTTAAGTCCTCTAAGGAAAAAGTGAACTGTCTTGTCTCGAAAGACTGCACATCCCCAATGCCAAACTGGATATTCTCTGAGCTGCTGGTCTGCTTTGCAGCTGTGACTAAGGCTGAGATCATTGCTTCCTTAGTCAGGTTGGCATGCAACAATCCTTTGGCTTCACACACCTGGGACAACTGGTTCTTTGTCAACTTTCTATAATCCTCTGCTGACATTTTTGCTTGCTGTCCCTGACTAAACTGACTAAAAATGAATAAAACTGTTGTGACAATGAAACTCTGTATGTTTATCTTGCGCTGTTGAGAGTGCAACAAATCTCAGTGACAACTACTCACAGGCTACTAAAGCTCAATTAAAATACCACTGCTGCCACCAATATGTGATGAGTCCTCTTTACCCTGGGGCAGTAACTAAGGAGTTTAAATCCTGACCATTGTCTCCAGCAAGGCAGTCACTGAAAGCAGGGGTAGAAATACACAATTTCCCTTAAGAGTACATGGGGAACAGGTTCCAAACCTGGGACTGGACTTTATGCTTCACTCCCCTAATGAGTCTCCACTCTAACCACTGCAAAGCAATATGTCCCAATTCTAGGTATCTGACACACTCACTCTTAAATGTCTGATATTACACATTCTCATGGGAAAGACTGAAACAAATTTACCTGCTGTGTTCCTCTGCCCAAATTACAAGGTGATGGTTGTCACTAGTTATCTAACACAATACACTTCAAAAGGGATGTTCAATTATATTGGGTAAAATAGATATTGATACAAATGGTAGCATGCAACCCAAGTACTAAGGCTTTTCAGAGTGGCCGTGGTGTTATCACAATAGGCATAAACACTCAAGTTATTAAAACTATTAACTAAATAACCAGCCACAATGAGAGGTAGTAAAACATTTAATAGTAAATAAAAGGGTTTAAAACATGTAAGTACCGAATAACTGATTCCAATAAACATCAGCGTTTCACACAATTAATATGAAAATAATACTGTAGGATACATCACACATTGATTTTAGAAAACATCTAGCTATCTAGCTGTAGTTCCCTGACTATCTGAAGATTAACTGTCCCTATCTAATCTAAATACTTTCAAGACAAGATTATACTCTTACTTCTGCAAGGTAAAATGAGAAATTATGCCCATGCTTCAGGCTGTTGTCTGTCCTCAGCAACTGGAACAACTACTCTGGAAACAACTGGACTGCTGAACAGCTCTGGAAAACAACTACTGCACAATACCTGAACAACTGGCTCAGAACCTACTTTTTATAGCAGATCTTCTTCAAATGTAACAGGAAGCTGCCATGAGAATTCTACTCTCATATCAGACTTTGAAAAGTAAACAAACAGCTACTGTGAAGATTCTGTTTTCTCATCTGTGGCATACAATGACATCACATCTAGGTCAGCTGACTTTAGTATAACATGTTTTCAGAATTCTCTTTAAAAAGAACATGTACCTTTGGTCAGCCAGAAGAATACTGTTTGACATTCAAACACCTTGCATAAATCAGAGTGATAAACAAAAGACATAAACCTCTCACCCCCTAAAAGGCCCATCTCAGTACTGGAAGATTGCCAAATTCCAGTAATAACGGCCACACAGGTACAAAACGCACCCTCTAAAGCCAAGAATACAGCATCCATGGGACCAGATGACATCCCGGGCTGTGTACTACATGAACTACAATATGAACTGGCACCTCACCTAAGTGTCATGTTTAATCATAGCCTCACCTCAGGTTTCGTGCCCACTGAGTGGTGCAGAGCTACAGTTATCCCAATCCACAAGGGGGGATCCACCTTGGATCCCGGAAACTACCGTCCCATCAGTCTGATAAGCCTTATCTGCAAGGCCATGGAGCGTATTATCATGGAACTTATAAACAAAGACATTGGCAACCTTCAAACACTGGACCCCACCCAGTTTGGGTTTGTGAAGGGCCGATCTTGTCTCCTGAACCTGATTGACTTCTTTGAATCAGTCTCCAGAGCCATGGACAAGGGTAAGGTGGTCCACACAGTCTATCTAGACCTTGCCAAGGCCTTTGACACCACCCCCCACTCTGGAATCATAGATAAACTTACTAAGTTGGGCATTAATCCTTATGTCATCCAATGGGTTGCTAAATGGCTTACTGATAGAACCCACACTGTAAAAGTAGCCAACTCTAAATCCAGCTCCAGACACGTGACAAGTGGAGTACCTCAGGGTTCAGTCCTGGGGCCGCTCTTGTTTGGCATCTACTTCTCTGAAGTACAGGTCAACACTAAGGGACTCTGGCTAACAAAGTTTGCAGATGACTGCAAACTGGGAGCCATTATTGAATCCCCAAATGATGTGGATACTCTACAAAAGGGCCTTACAGAAACAGATGCTTGGTGTCAGAGCCATGGGCTCAAGCTCAATGCCAAGAAATGTATTGTTATCCCCTTTGGGAAAAAACATGTATCCATGAATTACCATATAGGTGGCAGTACACTAAACACAGAAAGTGTGATAAGAGACTTAGGGACACAGGTGGACAGTGGTCTCACCTTCGATAACCACATCGCCACAACAGTCAGGAAATCCTTCTATGTGGCACACCTCATCATGAAGGGCTTTTCATCCAGAAAAAAGGAGGTCATTATCCCACTGTACTCATCCCTCATTAGACCCATTATAGAATACAACGCCCCATTTGGTATGTACCTCTCAAGACATCTGCAACAACTGGAAAGGCCTCAAAAATACCTCACTAAAAGAATCACAGGCCTAAAGCAGATGCCCTACACTGACCGCCTTAAAAAACTCCAGCTATACTCTGTCGCATATCGTCTACTCATCGGCGATCTCTGCTTAACATACAAGGCCATGTCAAACCCAGAGCTGTTGGACATGCTACACTTAAAGAAATCCCAATCCCTCAGAGCTACACGCTCCAGGGATCTAAACCTTGTCATCACAATAAACAAAACATGCTGGAGGGATAGGTTCCTGACCCAGAGACTCCCCAGACTCTGGAATAGATTGCCCATACATGTCAAGCAGAGTGCCTCTTTGGACCTCTTCAAGAGGAACCTTGACGATTGGATGGGAGAAAGGAAATTCACCCCAGGGATGACGTCAGTCGCCCTGCTAGACAGGGGTCCAGGAAAGTAAATAATGTGGGAAGAAATAGCCAGGGAATTGTTATGGCTAGGCTTGTATAGGCCCTAGGGCTGATAGCCTAGTACCAGCCTATGAACCTATGAACCTATTTACAAAATTATAGATAGTCGTGCTGGCATATGTTACACAGGGTAATTTCCAATTATTTGCAAAAGTTCAGCCAGTCATGCTAGCATAGATAACAATATCTGATACTCTCACAGCAGCAATAGAAAAGAAATGGAGTATTTACTTCTTTGCAGAACATACAGTATTTTAGATCTGAAGTGATAACAGTACCAAGCAATGACATGTCAATATTTTGTTGCATTTATAGCAAGCAGCTTGCTAACACGGTGAAGACCTTATGTTAAGTTGTCAATCTCGCCTTCATTCTTGCTGGATGGGTTCGGAGCCGATCCTCGGCTCCGACTCGGCACTTGCTAAGCTCGAGAGCTAATTTTACCAGCTCGAGGCAACCCTATATCCCATGATGCAAAGCGGAGACTACTCAGATCTCGTTTGCCGCTTCGCTAACGAGGTGCCTTTTTTTACCGGCTCCAGGTAAGTTTCTTAATAATAAGACTTTTAGTCTCACCCCTTTAAATTTCATAACTATAGTTGTTTTTTGTTAACCTTAACGCTTATTTTAACCCTATTCCCGTTAGTGTTCCCTTTTTTTTGGGTTATTTATCCCCTTTCCCTAGGTTAGGCCTTAGGCCTTCCCCTTCCTAAATTTTTCCTGTCAGGGATTTTTTTGTGTCTGACTGTGTTGTATCCCTGTTTTAGTTTAGATTTTTGGATTAGGTGTTTTTTGTGTGTGTGTGTCGGTGTTTTTTTCTTGGCAACTTGTGTTTCCTCGACACAGCTATGTCGAAGGACACAAAGGTCTCATGCTTCAAGAAGTGTGACTCGTGCTGTCAGAAGATGTCTCTGACAGATGGTCACACTTCTTGTGTTTACTGCCTGGGACCTCTGCACCTACAGGACTCTTGTGCTATCTGTCATGCCTTCAGCCCAAGAGTCCTGCAGGAGTGCAGAAATAGATTGATATTGAGGGGCTTATTAAAGCCTGAGAGCTCCCCGACTAAGTCGGCGCCGGGGAAGTCCTCGAAACCTATCAAGCCTTCGGCTGCAAGTCCCAAGCCGTCGGCTACTGGTTTAACTTCTAGAAGAGAGGGAGATTCCCCAGGAGCCCTTGAATTAAGTGAGCTGAAATGGATCCTTAAACTTAGAGCTCATAAGGCACCAGGGCTAAACTCAGCCATTAATATTAGGCCTGCATTGCTATAACTCATTGGTTTCTCTCTTACATTTTATCTCTTTTTCCTGCTCATTCTCTCCCCCCCTCTTTCCACTTGTTGTTTTTTCCCCTGCACATTTTTCTTTCCGTTTCCTTTCCATCCATTCTCCCTTATCCTTTTATCTCCCTTCCCCATCCCCCCCCTTTTCCCCTTTAAATCATACCTCTACCTTCCCCTTCATTGTGGTTTTTTTTTTTTTTTTTTTTTCATTCCCTTCCCCCCCCCCCTCTCCCCATATCATTTTATTTTTCTTTCCTTTTCTCTTCCCTCTTTTATTTGCTTTTCCTTTTCTCTTCTATTTGTTTATCTGTTTTATAAATGGTTGCTAGATTTCCTTATACATATTTAATAGAAGACTTATTATTGACATATGTAGCATTTATCTTACTTTAATGTTATTAGTTTATAATGGTTATGATAAGTAGTTACATTTAGGAAAATAGATCTTGTCAATAGATTTTAAATATAATCTTTAAAGCTTTTTATCCACATAACACACTTTGAATGAAAATGGATACATCAGCATGGTTTCCTGCTTTACCTTTCATGGGCAGTATTTCCTATCTAGTTAATAAGCTGTCTTAATGATTTGACACCATTGCCTGATTGACTGTTTGCTAACATCTTGATGGTTTCCTGTTCTACCTTTTATGGGCAGTATTTCCTATCTAGTTAATAAGCTGACTTAATGATTTGACACCATTGCCTGATTGACTGTTTGCCAACATCTTGATGGTTTCCTGTTCTACCTTTTATGGGCAGTATTTCCTATCTAGTTAATAAGCTGACTCAATGATTTGACCTAAATTGCTTGATTGATTGTTTGTTAATATTTTTACTTTTTGTATATAAGGAATGTTTTAAGTTTTAAATTTTGTAACCTGATGAAGCGCACGATTACTGTGCGTGAAAGTGCTTGTTTTTACTCAATTAAATAAGAATTGTTTGATTTTAAGCATTGTGGTGGTTCCAGTGTTTTTCAACTGTTTAACTTCTCCAGTGCCGAGATCGGCTCCGGCCGGAACCGATCCTTCCATTCTAGCAGTCACAGTATCGGCTCCATCCGGCTCCGATACTGCCAAATCTGGACACTCAGTGTCGGCTCCAGCTGGAGCCGACGTATCCTCGGCTCTTTCGGCTCCATCGATCTCTAAAAAGAGATCTCGATCCCCTTCATTAGAATCGATACGTTTGGCTCCGAGATCACCCTTGCTCTCGGAGCGGAGCCATCGGAGCCGTTCTTCTCGGTCGTCCAGGCTGTCTGATCACGACCTCGAGAGAGTGGTGAGTAGACTATTAAAGTCTCAGGCATTGGCCCAAATGCTCCATAGCCCATCTCAACAGACGGTAGCTATTTCACATTCACCAAACATTCCTCCTTCGACTCTCTTACAGAGCTCGGAGCCGGAGCTCCTCGGAACCGTGACCGTTGTAGCTTCGGAGCCGATACCACCCCTTTCGGCTCCATCGTCCTCTGCTCCGATTTCCTCCTTGAGGCCTTCATTGGAGGGATCTGGGCGTCTGGTCTCTCTCGTCAGCTCCGAGGGGGCGAGTGGCATCGGACCCTTGCCCGACCGCATTCTCCCTCTCGGGGCTTCGGCGTTGGTGAGCTCAGCCCCGACATCTGCCTCGGAGCCTTCCCTCTCGGTGAGGCCTGGGGTTCCTATCTCTTCGGAGTGGGAACCTTCTGGTCTCTCGGATGGGGGAGCCTTCGAGGTGATGAGGAGTGTACTAGCCCCTGGGCTTAGTCAACGGACAGTTCTATCAGCTCCTCCCACTACAGTGCCTGCTGACGTCTCTTCCCACTCTCTTGCTCCCAGACCCAGAGATCCAACACCTCAGGTTTCCCCATTGGGAATATCTTCCTCTTCCGAGGCTTCTCCTGATCCGTCAGGGGAACCTCCGCGTAAGAGGACATGTAAGAGGAAACATCTAGACTCCCCCGAGTCTATTACATCTGATACTGACTTGGATGAGTCGGAGGGATCCCCAAGGTCCTCCTCTGAGGATGTCTCTTTCTCAGACATCCTTGAACTCCTTAAGCAGAGGGGGAACTGGCCCTCCCTTAATCCTTCCGAGGACGAGTCAGTATACCTGGAGGTGTTCGGATCTCGACCCTCCACCTCCTGGGTGTCTCCGCCTTTCAACCCTCTTATGGATGTAGTGGCTCAGAAGGCGTGGATGGCTCCGGATTCGGTGGAACCTATTCCTAGGAGGCCTTCTAAATTTATTACAGCCCCACCAGATAGACAATATTTGACAAAGGGTGTCCCAGTTGATGCCATGGTGGTGGCTGCCGCCACCAAGAAGGAACTGAACTGATCCTTCAGTACCTGTCCATCCTCCTAACAAGGATTCTAGGACTATGGACAGGTACGGCAAGCGGATTTTTTCTTCAGCGACTTTTGCCATGAGATCGCTGAACTACTTGTGCCACTTCACCCGGCTTCAAAGAGATGTTCTTAAAGAGTTGGGAGAAGTTTTACAGGATCCGTCAGCTGCTGGGTCTCAGGATAAGATTAGCTCACAGCTAGGAATCCTTAACTCCATTGTTAACTCCTCCATGCGCCTCATTTCTTATGCAGCCGATGGAGCGAGTAGGGCTGCAGGCACAGGAGTGGCTTTAAGGCGTCAGTCCTGGATGTGGCTTTGTAATTTTGCAGACCCCTTCAAGGCGTCTTTCACAAACTCCCCTTTTGATGGTTCGACCTTGTTCAGACCTCAAGTGAAAGACACTTTGACTAGATGCGAACAAGATGGCAAGACTCTTTCTGCCGTAGGAGTCCATTTCTCCACCCCTTCAAGACCTTACCCCAAAGGTTCTTTTTAGTTCCAAAAAAGACAGGGGACTGAAGACCAATATTAGATCTGAGCAAACTAAACAAGTTTGTAAAGAAATCAAGATTCTGGATGGTCACGCTTCAGTCCATTCTACCCTTTCTGGGCAAGGACAATTGGATGTGCTCGATAGATCTTCAGGATGCGTACTATCACATAAAAATTCACAGGCGCTCCAGAAGATTTCTCCGCTTTCGGCTGGGGACCAGTCACTTCCAATTCAGGGCCCTGCCCTTTGGACTCACTACAGCCCCCAGAGTGTTCACCAAATGTATGGCAGCGGTTACGGCTCACCTGAGACGTCAAGGATTCCAGGTGTTTCCATATCTAGATGACTGGCTCCTCACTGCCACCACCAGGCATCAACTTCTCCAGGCCAGAGATTACACCATTCACATTTGCAGAGGGCTAGGGATTTCTATAAATTTCGAAAAATCTGCCTTGTCGCCTTGTCAATCTATTACTTTTATAGGCGCAAAATTGGACACCATACAACTTTCAGCAAAGTTAACAGACCAAAGGATCTTGGACATTCAAAGTCACATCCAGGTGATTCTTTTCAGCTACAAAATTCAGGCCAGATTTGCTCTGAAAGTATTGGGTCTTATGGCGGCCGCCATAACACTTCTTCCCTTCGCCCGTTTTTACATGCGTCTTCTACAATGGATGCTATTCGCCCAATGGTCCTTTCAACAACTACCCATGCGTCACAGGATCATAATCACTCCAACTTGCAAAAGGCATCTGACCTGGTGGATATCGTCCCCTCAAATCCATCAGGGCAGACCCTTTGTTCCTCCTGCCCCGGTCGCCACGGTTACATCGGACACCTCACTGATCGGGTGGGGGGGGCATTATCAGGGCAGGATGGTCCATGGCACTTGGCAACCTTTCGAATACCATCTGCACATAAATGTCCTAGAGATGAGAGCAGTGCTTTTAACATTGCAAGCCCTCAATGACTCTCTTCCCCTGGGAACTATTGCAGTCCAAACGGACAATATGTCCGTAGTGTGGTATATCAACAAACAGGGTGGAACCAAGTCCTATCCACTGTGTCGAGAGGCTCTCAGACTTTGGCAATGGGCAATCTCTTCTCAGCGGTTTCTGATAGCAACGCATATCCCCGGGAAATCCAACATCATAGCGGACAGATTGAGCAGAGCTATTCTCATGCCTCATGAGTGGTCTCTCAAACAATCAGTGATGGAAGAGATTTTTCAGAAGTGGGGCCTTCCTTGCTGCGACCTTTTCACTACACCTCAAAACAGCAAATGCCCAGACTTCTTCTCTCTCTTCCCCCTTCCAGGCTATCCCCCCAGAGACGCTCTAACCCAGGATTGGCCCCGGGGACTTCTTTATGCCTTTCCCCCCTTTCTGCTGATACCTCAACTAATTCAGAAAGCAACCGCCTTGAGAGCCAAGTTGATTCTCATTGCCCCTTATTGGCCTCAACAGATATGGTTTCCGTTCCTACATCATTATCTCTTGGTACAGCCATGGCATCTGGACCCGGTTCCAGATCTTCTGACCCACCAGTCGGGGCAGCTGCACCAATCCATACCTTCTCTCAACCTCACTGCTTGGTTGCTCCACTTCCATCCTTAGCCAGGCTTCCTATGATTTCTAATCCCGTCCGGGATATCATAGTAGCTTCCCTAAAATCTTCTACCAGAAGGATTTACACTAGTAAATGGCGACGTTTATCCTTCTGGGCAAAAGCTAGGAACATAGACCCCTATACTGCTCCAATTCATTCGGTCTTGGACTTCCTAGCTGAGATTTTTCATTCAGGATCCTCTTCCTCCACAGTAAAAGTTCAGCTGGCAGCCATTTCGAATTTTCATAAAGGCCTTTTGGACCACAACATTATGTCACATAAACTTTGCAAGGCATTCCTTCGAGGTATCTTTTTACTTAAACCTCCGATTAGAGACCCCCCACCACAGTGGGATCTAAATTTAATTTTAACATCCTTGATTCTTCCCCCTTTTGAACCTGCGGCTGCCTGTTCGTTGAAATTTCTTTCTTGGAAGACACTCTTTCTAGTCGCCATTACTTCTGCCAGGAGAGTATCTGAGCTTCATGCTCTCTGCATTCGTCCTCCCTACTTAAACTTCCACAAAGACAGGGTATCTCTAAGGACTAATCCATCTTTCTTACCAAAAGTGGCATCGCAGATGAACTTAAATCAATCCATTGATCTTCCAGTGTTTTTCCCGAATTATTCTGATAGAGCGGAACAAAAATTACATTGTCTTGATGTTCACCGCCAGCTCAGATATTATCTGGACAAAACTAAACTTTTTAGGAAATCTGATCAACTGTTTCTATCCTATGCAGAGAACAGGAAAGGCCTTCCAGTTTCCAAGGTGACTTTATCTAGATGGCTGTCTTCTGTGATTACTTACATTTATCAGCTCAGAGGCAAAGAGTTGATTTCTAAGCCAAAAGCCCATTATACCAGAGCTCTAGCTACATCGACAGCTTTTCAAGCTAGACTTCCAATAGACACTATTTGTGCAGCAGCCACATGGGCCTCTCCTCATACCTTTGTTTTACATTACAAATTAGACTTGGCCTCCAGAGACAGAGCGAATTTTGGTTCCACCGTTCTCAAGAGTCTGTTCCATTGAGCCACCCAGGATAGAGGTGCTAGGACGGTCCCATCCAGCAAGAATGAAGGCGAGATTGACAACTTAACATTAAGAAGTTATGTACCTACCATAACGCGTTCCATGTTAGTTGTCTTCTCGCCTTCTTTCTTCGTCCCGCCTCCATCCCCCTAGCCTGGTCAGACCGAGAAGATTATGCCTCTTCTATTAAGAGGTTTTATCCTTTTTCTAGCTAATCAGCTTCTAGTGTCACTAGATTAGGTTGATCCTTTCTAGAGGATTATGATGTTTATGATTGTCATTTAGTATTGTTACTTTTTCTTCCTCCTCTACAGCTGGAAGAATATATTCCTAATTTCCTTAGCTACCAAACGAGATCTGAGTAGTCTCCGCCTTGCATCATGGGATATAGGGTTGCCTCGAGCTGTGGTAAAATTAGCTCTCGAGCTTAGCAAGTGCCGAGTCGGAGCTGAGGATCGGCTCCGAACCCATCCAGCAAGAAAGAAGGCGAGAGAAGACAACTAACATGGAACGTTATGGTAGGTACATAACTTCTTATTTTGTTGCTCCTCAACATTGAGTTCATTTGGCGAACTGTACACAGCATCAGATGGCGTAGCAACAGTTATGTACATAATGTACTCGGCTGGTAATTTTAGGTGTAAAGATATGTATGCACCTTCGTCTTTGTACAAGGTGTGTCACTGCCTATGAGTCTATATCGAAGATGACCAGAGGATAGCATAATTCTATTGGCAGAAAAAGGCCTACATTAATTGGATTTTTGAGCCTGAAGAAAGAATATATACCCATCTTAATGAAAACTAAGTGTAATACAACTTTTATTTACTTATTAATTTATTTAATTTGTCTGCTGGGGTAGAGCACTGATTACAAATCACCAGTTTCAGACTCAGCCCAGGCAAAACAATAATATGGCATATTGGCACTATCAAATACCTGTAAAATCCTGAATTTGGTTCCTCTGTATAGGTGACCATATCACAATCATCCTCTGACAGTTGTTAGTAAAGGTTTCAGGGACTTGTACCTGGACAATTAGGTATGTGCTGCACCTAAGGCTGCCAGTTAGTCTTTAAAGACTTTAGTGCCCCAGAGCAATATATAATTTTACTTATACTATAATGCTTACTCAATACAGATATAATCTAAATATGCCTTTCATTCCCTAATTTGCAGATCTACTACAAACAAAAAGCATGTATAATGCAGCTGGACAGCCTATCACTGTGAAATGCCAATAAATGCCTGCTGTACAACCTATGCACAGAGAACATATCTTGATTAAAACCATATACCCACATCTGACAGAAGTCAAGCATAATGCACTCTGGCAACCTATTTATTCTGATGGCTACTCAGGTGTACTGAGACCCCTTTCTAATACGGATTGTAAAAAATTCTGTAAAGCATGTTTTGATGTTTTATGCACTTGTGTTGCTCTTTTAAGTGCAAAGCTAATGGAGCTGTGGCTCCCTTGAGGAAAAGGGATAAGTAACAGTTATTTGTAAACTAAATCTAATGAATATTTTCAGACTGCCAGATTTCACTGAAATAAAAATGTAATAAGTATGTTGTTAATTTGTAACAATGAAATGATAATTTGAGAGCCAAGGCATGTGTGGTGCTTCGATTACTTTGACAAAACACTACAAAAATAGTCTCAGCTCCTTTAGCATACATATTGACCCTGTGAAATAAGTCCCTGCTGAATGGCTAAAGCTCCTTTGACTAGACTCTGAACAAGTTATATAAGTGTTATATATATATATAGGCTATTGAATTATTATTTTAATTATATTAATGGGAAGTATTTCTTCTTTCTGGCACAGCCTCCACACTTCCCCACAGACTTTCTGACCAGTATATTTCCAGCATTTGTGATCAAGCAAAATAAATTCTGTTCTGTTCATTGCAATATATTTCAGCTTGTTTTACATAAAAAAAATGTCTTTAACATTTCAGATTCATGTTCCTTTAAATGTGATGAAATTACAGTAGGTCATTTGCATTCAAACAAAGTGGTTGACAGAGCTATCACATCACCTCAGGGGCATCATACATTGTCCACATGGAATGTGAGTGATTCTACACTCCTGAGAGGGATCTATGTCAGTTGATCAAGTTTTCAGAAACTTGAAATTCATATCGGCGAGACAATATGATCAAATTTCTGCAAACTTGAATGTTAAAAAAAACCCCACAAAAATCTATCTTTTTTATGGTTTTGCAGGGGGCAAGCCCCCCTGCACCCCTCACACCCCATGCTAATTATATATACCAACTCCGAGACCTCACTATATTGAGTAAAACAATAAATTTCCCAATCCTCACTGTACAGCGATCTCCATTCAAAAGATTTAGGTTTTCAGAAATTTGATCGTATCATCTCGCTGATACAAATTTTGAGTTTCTGAAAACTCAATCATGGGGATCCCCTGATAGGTACCATTACCAGCTTGCGATTGCCATCCACACACCCCTTGGTCCTACTGCCATTGTGAATATGCATGCTTCTGCTTGCACAGGAGCAATCAGCCAAACTGGAACACCATCTCCCTTTCACCATAATGTGTTTGCCATTGTAAGCTGCTCACTCTCACCATTACCCACCCATCTCTCATTTAGCACTCAAGCCATTAATTGGTCTTGGGACATCTGGGCATTTGTAATGCCTTTATTCATTTACTCCACAGAGTCAAGAAACTTTCTAAAACACTATTTAAACTGATTCACAGTATCTGCCCACCCATTCTTAACAAACATACGTTAAGCTCCTATGCATCCTTATTGAGATTATAAGACTCAGGTAAAATTACATGTGAGACTCCTCACCTTTCTTTGTGCATCACAGAAAGATCTTTCTCCAGACTTGATCCCATTACCTGGAACAACATGACATCTAAGGTTTAGCAGTGTCAGTGGTACAACAGGTAGCACACTTGCCTTTGGTGCAGAAGACTGTGGGTTCTACTCTTACACTATATAGATTGATAGCTGATATTGAAGAGCAGCATAAAAGAAGTGCTGCACTCTTAAGTGAGCCATCTTTCAAGTGAGATATTAAGTCCAAGGCCACAAAGACCACACCACTCTATCATTGTTTTAGTATAGTCACACTGGTGGTCGCATGCCAACTTAAAAGTGTATCCCCTATCCCCAGATCAGAAGATAAGTTTACTAAAAATAATTCCATTGCAGAGGGTGGTTGTGCCTCCTCTATGATTTATTAAACCCCCAAAGTATGATGCACAGCAGCAGCATGAAAAGACCATAAAACATTTCACACGCTACTGAGTACCAGACCAAATGTCAGGACTATAATGTAAATGACTATATTGTGATCATCCATTCAGGTCTACTTTTGTCACTTATTTAAACTGCAATCTACTCTGTCCTACTGGATAGAGTTCCATGTAATTAAAGAAAGATTGAACTGATTTTATATTCTAATTGCATTTGGCTTGAATTGGCAGTAAGTGAAAAAAAAAGTTACTTTGTTATCTGATGTAGTGATCCTGGTATCTGATTAAGGGATAAAGATGTTAATTAGGTAATCATTGATGGCCTTGATGACAGAATATGTGAGTGTGATATTGTAATCTTCAGATGTTTTGCTGTGATTTTCATCAATGGGTGAGGTACTATTATAGAGTGATGCTATGCTGTAATTTATTCACTAATGAGGACAGAAGACATAAATGGTAAATAAAAATTGTTGTCCCTTGCCAGCATTCCTTCACAATCTCAACCCAAGTTCTGCCTTTCGGAGTGAGAGTAATGTAGCTGTAAGCCTGCACTGTCCCACTTTAGTTACTCACACATTGTTTGCTGAAGCTTTCTCTTCTCCCACAAACCCAATAAAAACCTATGAGGGTCAGCCACACTTTGGACTAATTTGGCCATGGCCACTGCAGCTGTGCTAGCGCTTTCTGTGAGATGTCGCCATTGCTTATTTAATCCCAACCACAACCTATGAGGGTCAGTCATGCTTCAGACTAATTTGGCCATGGCCACTGCAGCTGCGCTAGTACTTCCTGTGAGATGTTGCCATTGCTTATTTAAACCCAACCACAACCTATGAGGGTCAGTCATGCTTCAGACTAATTTGGCCATGGCCACTGCAGCTGTGCTAGCGCTTCCTGTGAGATGTCGCCATTGCTTATTTAAACCCAACCACAACCTATGAGGGTTAGTCATGCTTCAGACTAATTTGTCCATGGCCACTGCAGCTATGCTAGCACTTCCTGTGAGATGTCACCATTGCTTATTTAAACCCAACCACAATCTATGAGGGTCAGTCATGCTTCAGACTAATTTGGCCATGGCAACTGCAGCTGTGCTAGTGCTTCCTGTGAGATATCGCCATTGCTTATTTAAACCCAACCACAACCTATGAGGGTCAGTCATGCTTCAGACTAATTTGGCCATGGCCACTGCAGCTGTGCTAGCGCTTCCTGTGAGATGTCGCCATTGCTTATTTTTTCTTGCATTGTCATTAAACACATGACCTTCCTTTATTCAATATTTTATTTATTATTATTTTAAACTATCTTCTTCTGATTGTTGAAGTGACAAACCTAATGACAATACCTTCCTTAAAAGAAGAGACATTCCTACACAAATCTCATATTTCAAGTCTGTACTCCTCAGTATTACATCAAAAGGCAAAAATGGTAATTACTGAACCATAATTTGTCTAGTCATTATTACCTGTTAGCAAAAAACAAATAGTGAATCTGCCTAGAAAATAAAGGGCACAATTACTGACTGTGCCATATTAAATGATTTATTTTAACTGTCTGCTGTGCCACTTACTAAATGTTCTGCATCATAGAATTTAAATGTTGGATGGGAATGTCCAGGGATTAGGCAGATATGAAAACCATATTGAGATATAAATCCACAGGAATAACAAAACTACTATAACAATTAAAAAGAAAATTTTTACAAGCAATTAGCAATAGGATAGGCAGGAAATAGTATGCAATAATGCAGATCCATAGAAAGACTGGTGTGAAGCACAAACTAGGGGGGGCAGGGGGTAATCAGGATGTAGTGCCAATGATATGGGTGTACAGTACTGGCATTGTTTAATGAGTGCAGATCCAGAGTTAGTGGTCTACACTGAAGAGCTAAAGTGCTTAGTACAACATACTTTAACTGCAGAAAGTTCATTTTTTTAACTATTTTATAAAGATTTTTGACAGGATTTATCAGATTAAATCCCAGTGATTCCAGTTTGTACACCTCATGATATAATGCCCTGCACATTTGTTGCAGTGTTTATGACTTCCTTGTGGTGGAAGACACATCATTACTAAACCATATGAAACCTTGTGCTGCATCTTTGTACAACAAGATGCTATTTATCTCCTTAGCATAGTATCGTGCTTCAATAGTGCAATTTTTTTAGAACTCAGTATAGTTCTTTCTGTGTCTAATGTGACATCATTAGTGGATTCCCTGCTGGAAGAGCTGTCTACCATAAAGACAGTCCCTTTATAACCTGAACCTTTTAAAGATCCAGTGTCACTGGCGTTACGTCCTTTACTTTTACAGTATTTTTTTCACTAATAGTGCGGTCACTTTGTTGTCTTTTATGAACAGCACTTGTGACACAGTATTCCCTGGACTATAGGGATGTAGAGCAATTGGGGTGGTGTCGCAAGGAAGACAAGATCCTTTGAACTATCACTGCAGGACAGAATGTAATTCTTCCCATCCTAACCTCCTATAAATTTATATGTAGCAAATGTTTATCAAGCACTAGTGCCTTCAAACCTCACCTCTTAAAATATTTTGGCAGCTAACTTCTGTAAACTGTTTGGGAAGGTGTGTAGTTATCATTATTTGAGACCAAGCAAACACACTACAACAATGATGTGACTGAATGTCTTGCAATTGATTAATTTTATTTTATTTCTTGATCTTACAGTAGTGGTGACAACCCATCATTTATTGTACACTCTTCCAACAGTACATGTAAGGAGACAAGTAGCAAGTACTGCTAAGTAATAACAGTTATATTTTCCTACTTAAAACATGAATACAACACACACACACACACACACATATATATATATATATATATATATATATATATAGATATATATAGATATATATATATATATATATATATATATATATATATATAGATATATATATATATATATATACACACGAGTGTGTGTGCATGCGTGTGCATTTCTGAATAAAGGTCCCACTAATAAATTGTATGAGTGCAGTTTTCACTTTGAATGCTATTACTGTGGTGATTACTACAACCAGAAATGTTGCATGTCGGGCATTATGCCAATTGTCCAGATCAAGCTAAGTGGTGATCCTCCAAACTGTTTGTAGATTTTGTGTGGTGTATATGAGAAAGTGTGATCCCATTCAGTATTAGTTCAGAGGATCATGGGAGGTTATTAGGCTATCGGCACAAAGGTAATTTCAAGCCTTGCCGTTTCATCCCAATGTGATACCATAGATACTCTAGCCAATAACCAGGATTGTATTTAGTAATAACTGCCCATGTCCAGGAGTGCTGTGGGTGCTATCCTCGGTAAGAAGTTTTAATGCCCCATCCACTTGTCCAGGTTTATTTTGAACATTGTCATAGAGGATCTTTGGTTCACATGAATTTGGCAGCCTATTCCAAAGATGCAGCAGTTGCTGGGAGACAAATCTGTCCCTCCAACACTTCCCATTCAAGTCACAGGCCATATTTAGGTCCTGGAACGGGTAGCTCTAGTCCTGTTTGATTTATGGATGTGCAGCAGATTCATTAGGTTCGGGTCGGAGATTGCTGTGTAAGCCAGGCATAATTCTCCCCTAAGAAGTCTATACGATACAGAGTATAGTGTCAGGGGCTTTAATCGGTCTGTGTAAGGAACATGCTGGAGTCCCTTGATCTTCTTTGTTAGACACCTCTGAGGTCTCTCCAATTGCTGCAGGTGCTTTGTATGGTACATGCCAAAAGGGATGTTATACTCAATTATCGGCCTGATTAGTGATGAGCATAGAGGGGTTAAAATCTCTTTTGCTCTAGAGGCAATGCCTTTGCTAATCAAGTGTCCTATGTAGAAGGCCTTCCTTACTACAGTAGACACATGGTGATCAAAGTTAAGGTCACAGTGTACTTGTGATCCCAGATCCCTTACTACTTCATTGGTACATAGGGTATTATTGTTAATTTGATAGTGTGAAGGGATATTGTTTTTACTGAAGGGAATGATGACGCATTTCTTTGCATTCAGTTTGAGACAATAACTAAGACACTGGTTGTTGGTCTGCGTAAGACCATCCTGAAGTACGCTGACATAATTTGGGGTTTAATAATTGCACCCAGTTTGCAGTCGTCCACAAAGTTGATCAGTCACAGCCCCTTAGGTCTGGCCTGAACTTCTGAGAATTATATACCAAACAGTAGGGGGACCAGCACTGACCGTTGTGTACCTCGGTGGTGACAGGTCTGCTGGTTGATATGGAGTCATCCCCTTTGATAGTGTGTGACTGGGTTGTGTGCCAGTTGAAAACCCATCTTACAACAAAGGGGTTTACATTCAGTTTTCTAAGTTTATCAGTAATGCTTGAGATGGGATTCTGTCAAAGGCCTTTGCCAAGTTGAGGTATGCTGTGTGCACAGATTTACCATCATCAATGGCCCTGGTTACATTTTAAAGAAATCTACCAGGTTTAACAGGCAGGATCTGCCCTTGATGAAGCCGAATTGGGTTGGATCCAGGGTTTTGGAGGTCACCTAAGTCTTTATTTATGGGTACCATGATGATACATTCCATGACCTTACAGATGAGGCTGGTCAGACTTATGGGTCTATAATTCCCCCGGTCTGTTGCTGGCCACTTTTGTGGAGGGGAATAACTGTTGCTGTTCTCCATTGTGCAGGAACAAAGCCTGTGGATAGGCTATGATTGAATAGGGTTCTTAATGGTGATGCTAGTTCATGTTTTAGTTTGTTTAGAATACAGGCTGGGATGCCTTCTGGTCCCATAGAGGCTGTATTTTTTGCCTTAGCCAAGGCTTTAATGACCTGCTCTTTGGATATGTAGGTTGAGGGGGTAGTCAAGGGCAAGGTTTGTGATAGGTTTGGAGGGGATAGGGGAGTGAAAATTTCACCAAATCTGTCCGCTGACTGGTTTTCTATCTCTGTGGGATCACTGTGTGTGATATCATTAGTCACTAGTTCAGCACATGCTTGGGTCCTGCCTTTTAGGAGGATGCTTTTCCATCACTGGGTCTTTGCCTTAGTTTTCTTTGACAGCAGCTTTTTGTGTTTGTTGTAAATTTTGTCGATACTGGATGTCCACCAGGCTGACTTGTTTTTACTTGGGGCTCTGGCTTTGATTCTCTCTGGAACAGCCAAGTTTATACACTTATACAAGTGATTGTACAGAGCTTCAGTGTAAGCATTGGTGTAATTACCACTTCCAGCTGGTGGTGGGTGTTGGGATGCATTTATACCTTCCCCTAGGATGGTACAGTTTGCCTTGGTGAAGTTTTTTAGTCTGACTTCGCCTTTTATGAGTTCTGGTGTTAGTGCCAGTTCAAAGACAACTGATTTGTGGTCAGCTTTAACTAATGAGGGTCTGAGAGTTGCGGTGGTGCATCTGTTTGTCATGTTAGTGAGGCCAGAGCTAGTATGTTTATTCCTCTTGTTGGGGGTTGAACAATTTGTTCCAGGGCATTTGCATTAACAAACTCAAAGAGCTTTTACACTAGTGAGTTAGGGCTAGAGTAGGTTTCCCATTTGATGGTGGGATAATTGAAATCCCCCATGACCAGAGTGTTTGACAATATTTGGTTTGACTCTAGTTTGGTCAAGTAGGCCTCGTGCACATCATGATTCATGGAGGGAGATCTATAACTAGCTATGACTTGAATGGGGGTCTTACCACAGTAATCTGAACTTGGAGTAACTCCATGGAGTTGTCCAGTCTAACAAGTTGGGAGGTGAATTTATCTCTACTATACATAGTAACACTGCCTCCTTTGGTTCTCACATATTCATCTTGAGGTTTGAAGGTGTGGAAGGCATTGTAGCCTTGCAAGACCGGGATACTCTCTGAAGCCTTGAACCAGGTTTCTGTGACTACACAGACATCTACATCTTCTAGTGATAGGAAGTGCTTCCAGGGTGTACAGTTTTTTGCTTAAGCTCCTATCATTTAGCAGCATAACCATTATTTTGTTATGATTGGCAATTTTCATGTTAGCAATTTTGTTTTTGACACCTTGCCTAAAAAAGGCACTATAGGGGAGGCAAGAGCCTTTGCCAGGAGCCGAAAGTCTAGTGGTGCCAGGTGCAAACTGTCTCTGGCAAAGCTGTGAAGTTTGTCAAACATGTCATCCCTGACTGACAGAAACTGGACCCCCTTTGAATGACATGAAAAACTAAGCCAATTATTGCAATCGATCATTTTTTGTTTATACTTTGGCATCATTCTAGGTGAGGGTAACATGCTGCTCAAGGCTAGGGACATACCTGCCTGGGACACATACTCAGAGAGCTCAAGTCATGACTCTCTTCATATAGTCCAGTGAAGTACATCTCAGGCCATTCACTACAACATGAGCTACGAAGAAGTCATAATGGTACTTGTTGCAGAGACACCTGAGTGCATGCATGATCTTACAAATCCTGGCACTAGACAGGTAGCTGACTGTGACTTTCTCCATATCTAACCTGGTGAGTGGGACATCCATGTGTTTCACTATGGAGTCTCCAATGACAAGAACATTTGTTTTTTGAGTATTACACCTTAAGGGCTTGGTAGGTGAGACATTAGTGTTGTTATGTGTCTTGGGTGCTGTGGGAACTGTGTTATTTGCAGCATTTTTTTGTCTTAATCTCACTGAGTGTTGGGATAGGCTCTGACTTCCCTATAACCTTGAATGGGATAGAATAGAAAGTGAAGTCGAGAATGAATGATTGACTTAATTATTATTTTTCTACTTACTTGATGTTTACTTTTTCATTTTTAGTGCTGTACCTGCACACACTGGTATTCAAAGCAATAGGAAGTGTGGGGCCAATCAGGCAGCATTCAGGGGACACAAGCAGATGGAAGGAAGAAACTCAGATTATCTAGGTTCAGAGGTTCGGTCCATCAATCTTGATACACTTGATCCCATGTCAGAAATTATGGGTGTCCATGTACTCCTCCTATTCTTTCTTGTAGGTATGAATTGGGCAGAGGTTAATGGAGAAGGGGAGCTTATACAACAGGCATGAGAGACCCTGATATGAAATTGTTACATTTCATAGTTAGATTAATATAACATTTTTAACAACGAAGAGTGTTCAGGTCACCACTGGCATATTCTGTGCAAAGGATTTAAAACTGTAAGTGTTTGTTCAACACTCTGTATAGCAGGCATAGGTTGCCTCTAAGAAGTCAAGAACACACAGAGAAGACAAACAGTTGCTGTAGTCTTTGTCTATAACTGATATTGGTACCATAATGACAACTGTTCAAATGTTTTTTTTTTTTTTAATTTAAAATGGTCAAGAAGGTGAGTCCAAAAGGACATATACTTTTATGTGTTTGATCTAAAGAAAAAAGTGTATGTATAGGAGGCATGGTTTGAAAACTGCACAGGGCCCATGGTATAATTAATCCCCCCATAATTAGTCTTGCAACTCCATATGTTTTGTAGATGGCAGCAGCCATACATGTAGCAAATGAAAGTGCACTATTTACAAGAATGGTTTACTATCAAAATTCAGAAATGCACTTGTACTTTTAATCATTAGGTTGAAAAAATATGTTGAAATTAAAAAGGTTATTATATCATAATGTCAAATTTAATAAAGCCGTGTTTTGATATTTGCAGTTTTCGAAACATAACTGTTGAACCACATTTGCCGTCCAGATGTTGGTTGAAGTGAAATATAAGATGTAATTAAAACTGATCCATTTTAATAAATTGCATTTTGACAAAAGTAATGGTTATGAACCATTAACACATTTTTATTGCAATATTAATGAGTTTTCCTCCCTCCAATGTGACTCATGCATTAGTCAAAGTCAAAGTAACCTTTATTGTCATTCAGATCAACAAATGCAATATATCACTGGATGAAATTTTGTTGCTGCAGGCTCATGTGCATTGCAAAGCAATTTTCACAACAGGGTGAAGAAAGCATATAAAGGAAGAAATTCTAGACAGTAGAGATATAACTTACCGACCACCATTTTGAAGATTGGATAGCAGCATTGCATAATTCACAGTTCCCTTACTTGTGCAAGTAATAATTTAGTTCAGTTTGCATAACTTAGATAAATAGAATAATTTAATTCTACAACAGTAAAGACAATCATATTGCACTTATGGTGTTCCCTTAGGTTAGTTGTTCAACAGTCTGATCACCTGTGGAAAGAAAATATTTCAGAATCTTGATGTTCTACACCTGATGCTTCTGTATCATTTCCTTGAAGACAAGAGGTGGAACAGTCCATGTGTGGGATGACACTCGTCCCTTATCAGTTCCATGACCCTGCCATAGCATCTGCAAGATTAAAGGTCCTGTCAGGACTGGGAGTTTGATCCTGTGATTTTCCTGGCCTGCTTTACAACCTTCCCAAATGCCTTGCATTCTGTGCATGAGCAGTTTCCATTCTAGACTGTGATGTTGTTCGTATGCTTTTGATTGTGGCACTGTAGAATGTCATGAGGATTTGGGAGTAGAGATTTGCTCTGCAGAGTCTCCGGAGGAAATGGAGATGTTGTTGAGCTCTCTTTACAGGGCTGAATGTGTTTGTTGCCCAGCTTAGTTCATCTGAGATGTGCACCCCTAGGAATTTGGTGCTTTTTACCCTTTCCACTGCTGTACTACTGATGGTGATGGGTGCGTGAGAGTCTTGCTTTCTCCTGAAGTCAACAATGATTTATTTTGTTTTGACAACATTTAATGCTAGGTTGTTGTCGGTGCACCATGTGGTGAGTTGGGTCACTTCCTGTCTGTATGACCCCTCATCATCATTTCTGATGAGGCCAAACACGGTGGTGTAGTTTGGCAAACTTGATGATGTGATTTGTCTGATGTTTTGCAGAGTAGTCATGGGGCAGTACTGTGAAGAGATGTGGACTTAGTACACAACCTTGTGGGACCCCTCATGAGTGGTTCTTGCCAGCTTGAACTGTTTGGGTCTGTCTGTCAGAAAGTCAAGGATCCAATTCCATAGTGTATTTTCTGTGCCTAGTTGACTTAGTTTAGACAACAACTGCTGCTGTATTACAGTGTTGAAGGCTGAGGTGAAGTCTATGAACAGCATATGTATGTAGCAATGTTTGTCTTTAAGATGGTTCAAGGTGTGATGTAGTGCCAGGGATATGCCTCCTAAGTGGAGAGATTTGGCCTGTAAGCAAATTGTAAAGGATCAAAAGACGCAGGCAGACAAGATGATTTATGCTCATTGACCATCCTTTCAAAGCATTTCATCACCACTGGTGTGAGTGCGGTGGGTTGGTAGTCATTTAATGTGACTGGGTTGACTTCTTTGGCAGAAGAATGATGATGGTGGGCTTGAAGCATCTTGGCACACTAGCCTGTCTGAGAGATGTGTTGAAGATGTCAGTGAAGACAGGTGCCAGTTGATCTGCACAGTACTTGAGTAGATGACCCAGACACTTGGTCTAATATATTTGCTCCCCTTGTGGCAAACTGCTTGTGACAGGAGTGCTCCACAAGTTTTTTTTTTGTTTTTTTTTTAATTTTATAGATCTATGTGACAGTGTATATCCTTAAAGTGTGTCTTTTTACCTAATTAGACCAACAGAAATCCAGAAGAGGAAAGTACTAGCTTAGTCTGCAAGGCTATGGAGAGGATCATCATGGAGCTCATAAACAAAGACATTGGGGACCTACAGACACTAGATCCTACCCAGTTCGGCTTTGTCAAGGGCAGATCCTGCCTTTTGAACCTGGTTGACTTCTTCGAAACAGTCACCAAAGCCATAGATGAAGGGAAGGTAGTCCACACAGCCTATCTGGACCTTGCAAAGGCATTTGACACAATACCCCACTCGGGCATCATAGATAAGCTATCCAGCTTAAATATAAACCCCTATGTCACAAGATGGGTCGCAAACTGGCTCAAAGACAGAACCCACAGAGTGAGAGTTGTTGGAGCCATGTCAGACTCGAAACCGGTCACAAGTGGCATCCCACAGGGTTCTGTCCTGGGACCACTCTTGTTCGGTATATACTTTTCCGAGGTACAGGCAAACGTGGGAGGACTATGGTTCACCAAGTTCACAGACGACTGCAAACTGGGCGCCATAATTAACTCTCCAGCTGACACAAACATCCTTCAAAAAGGTCTCACAGAGACAGGTGCCAGCACCATGGTTTAAAGCTAAATGCCAAAAAATGTATAGTCATACCCTTTGGCAAAAACAGTGTGCCCACAAATTACCACATAGGCGGAAACCCATTAAGTACAGAGAAAGTTATTAGGGACCTGGGGACCCAAGTTGCTAGCAATCTCTCCTTTGAAAACCACATTGCCAAAGTGGTTAGAAAGACCTTCTACATAGCCCACCTCATCACGAAGGGTTTCACATCTAGATCAAGAGAGGTAATCGTGCCCCTTTATTCATCCCTCATCAGGCCCATCATAGAATACAATGCCCCTTTTGGGATGTACCTTACCCGACACCTGCAGCAATTAAAAGACCCCAAAAGTATCTCACCAAGAGGATCAAGGGTCTCAAACAGATGCCATATGCTGCTCGGTTAAAAAAACTCCAGCTCTACTCAGTTGCATACCGCCTACTTCGAGGCGATCTATGCCTGATATACAAAGCTATGTCAAATCCAGAATTAATGGACATGCTCCACCTCAGTAAATCTAAATCCCTTAGAGCCACATGCTCAAGGGACTTGAACCTCAGCACAGAAATAAATAGAACTTGCTGGAGGGACAGGTTCATAACCCAGAGGCTCCCTTCGCTCTGGAACAGAATTCCAGTTCATGTGAGGCAGAGCACCTCACTGAATCTCTTCAAGAAGAATCTCGATAAGTGGATGGGGGATCGTAGGTTTGTCCCAGGGATTACTCCCATGTCACTATTAGACAGAGGCACAGTAAACTAAACCTTAAAAAGGGCTCAGTATACTCAAATCAAGGGGTGGCGTAAGCCATACAGAATCGGGCTAGGCTTATAATTGCCCCAGGGCAGATAGCCTAGTATGAACCTATGAACCTATGAACCTATGAAGTATAGTAGTAACTTTTTTTAGTTGGTTATCAGTATGGAATCCCTTAACAGATATTGATCATAATATGTTATCTGTATTAGAAGGCACAATGTTGTGCAACTAACTACAAATCCATGAGATGTTAGTTGTTTGCTACGTGATAACAGATGTTCAAAGATGCATTCCTTATCAAGTAAACAACGTCTTTTGGGTGATGATGGTAAACAGGACATTAGTCGACTTTTTAAATCTTCAACATGGTTTTCTTCCAATTGTATTGCATGCAGTACAACTAACATGAATAAGTTCTGCTTTGCCCAATAAGCTCCTCAAACGTCTGTGTCACCCTTCCACTGCATTCTGGCTATGGGGATAATCAAGAGAGCATGTATCCCACTGATTTTAAAACTGAATTTCATAGTGGTGGTAGTCTTTCTGCAGTTAAACCCCATATGCCATACCATCTGGGTCTGCCAAGTATGACATTCTTAAAAAAAATTACATAATGCTTTACCTACCTCAGACATATCATTTTCTATTTTAGTAAATGTGCAATTAATACTATCAGGTGAGACAAACGCTAATGCTGGAATCTGTTTACAATGCATCAGAAACTGCATACTGTTTCTGTATTTGTTTCCACACTATTTGACACACATGAAACCAGCAACCTTTAGGTAAACTGTTAAGTAAATTACACTTAATAAAGTTCACAGCACCTTTTTCAAAATCACTTAACACCATGCGTGGTCTTAAATCTAGTCTATATTGTACACATAAAAACATACACAAGTCCAGAAATTTTCATAACGATCCTCATATTTAGATGGCATTATTCCAAACACTACAGGTATAATTTTTCTGCATTCACTTCCCTCTAAGCACCAATGAATACTGTAGACTTGCATACATTCTCTTGTACTAAGTGGGAATGTGCCGACTACCAGAATGTGCTCTGCAGAACATAACATTCTTATACTGGATTTCGTAGAAATAACAACAGTTGCACTTGAATCTGATACAGCAGTAAGTTCAATAATAAGTTCACCATTCTTAATGGGAAGATTTTCAGGTTTAAGATCTCTGAATGTACGCATATCTGTAAACAAACTCTTCCTCTTTTTCTCTTACCCTACTTACCGTTTGTTTAAGAGTAGAACTATTCAGTTGTTGTTGTATCTTTTGGCTTTTCCCGGTTAGGGGTCGCCACAGTGGAACTCCGGTCCGCTAATGATTGGCAGCAGATTTTTACGTACCGAGTTGCCAGCCCTGATGGACAACCTTCAACAAAGGTATGCCCATTCACTTATGTCTCCACACAGAAGATGCTTTAGCTGAGAATCGAACGGGACAACGTCTTGCTGTGAGGCGACAACGCTACCGCAGCACCACCACCGCAGTACAGTAGAACTATTCAGTAAAGTAGAACTATTCAGTAAAGTATTGAAAACACAACTTGATCTACTTGCCAGTACTTCTGATACCATTTTACAAGGATCTTCAATTGAATGCTCTGTGTGTCTCTTTAAATGTCCACGCACTTTAAACATCTCAGCTTTTAATGCATCTGGTGCATGAAAATCACTACTACTTTTTTTTAGCCTGTTACCATCAATAACTACATCCATAATGCATTGCCCTTTACATTTATATTTACTTTTTCAGATGCAACACCGATATCTCCTACTTTCTGTACTTTTCTCTAAATAATACTGATATCCGTCAACAGACAGTAATGCTCTTCCTTTTTGTGACATTACTGTTCTATGGATATTGCCAACTATGCCAGGTACAAAATCAGCACACTCAGACTCCATTTCATTCTGAAATTACATATACAAGGAAACAGCTCACATTGTAAACAGTAAAATGTTTCCATAACACACTTCCTCAATATGAAAAAATTACCCAATTTTCTATGATTGCCTTTCTCAAAAATGAAACTGTAATACAATAAAAAGTACTGATAATGGCAAGGTTTACAGTTAAGCAACTATTTACAAATAAGTATAATTCGTTATATATCACAATATACCATGGTCACATATTGGTAACCTCCAAACTCTGGATCCCACCCAGTTCAGTTTTGTGAAAGGAAGATCGTGCCTCCTGAACCTGATCGACTTCTTTGAGGCAGTCACCAAAGCCATAGATGAGGGTAAGGTGGTTCACACAGTCTATCCTGACCTCACCAAGGCTTTTGGCACCATCCCCCATTCTGGAATTATAGCTAAACTCACTAAACTAAGTATAAATCCCTATGTCACAAGATGAGTTGCCAACTGGCTCACTGACAGAACCCACACTGTAAAAGTTGCATACTCCAAATCTGACCTCAAACCAGTGACAAGTGGAGTACCACAGGGTTCAGTCCTGGGGCCTCTTCTGTTTGGTATTTACTTCTCTGAAGTACAGGCTAACACAGAAGGCCTCTGGCTAATGAAGTTTGCAGATGACTGCAAACTAGGAGCCATAGTCAAGTCCTCAAATGTGGACATCCTACAGAAGGGCCTCGCTGAGACAGATGCCTGGTGTCAGAGCCATGGCCTCAAGCTCAGTGCCAAAAAGTGCAGTGTCATCCCTTTTGGTAAAAACTCTGTACCCATGAACTACCACATAGGCAGCAATCTATTTAACATGTGTGATAAGAGACCTTGGAACGAAGGTGGACAGTAGTCTCTCCTTAGATAGTCACATCGCCACAGTAGTCAGGAAGTCCTTCTATGTGGCACACCTCATCATAAAAGGGTTCTCATCCAGGAAAAAAGAGGTCATTGTTCCCCTCTACTCGACACTCATTAGACCCATTATAGAGTACAACGCCCCTTTTGGAATGTACCTCACAAGACATCTGCAGCAGCTGGAAAGACCACAAAAGTACCTCACAAAGAGGATAATGGCCTCAAACAAATGCCTTACATTGACCGTCTCAAAAAACTCCAGCTTTACTCCGTAGCATGTCGCCTACTCTGAGGGGATCTCTGCCTAACATATAAAGCTATGTCAAACCCAGAGCTGTTGGACATGCTACACCTAAAGAAATCCCAATCCCTCTGAGCTACATGCTCTAGGGACCTAAACCTTGTCACCACATTAAACAAGACATGCTGGAGGGATAGATTCCTGTCCCAGAGACTTCCCATACCCTGGAACAGGCTCCCCTTCTATGTCAAGCAAAGTTCTTCATTAGCACTCATCAAGAAAAATCTTGATGAGTGGATGGGAAATAGGAAATACACCCCGGGGATCACTTATATGTCTCTACTCAACAGTGGCACAGGAAAATAACTTTTTTGGGTGGCGTAAGCCAGGGAACCTTGTTGGCCAGGCTTACATAGGCCCTTGGGCCGATAGCCTAGTACCTACCTATGAACCTATGAACAATGTCGCTTAGCCAAACCAAACCTAACTTCAACGAAGTTCAAAACATTGACGTACACTAAAACAAAAAGGAAGAAATTCTCAACATTGCAGATTTGCTAATTATTAAGTCGACCTTTAAAAACTTTGAAACTATACTTTCACTAACAAAAAAGTCGAACAACTGCATTTTCAACTTTTGATAGTAAACCTACAAGAACGTCAAGGTATTTTACTATTTTATTAACATTTAGTTGTTGCCCATTTGAAGTACATAATGTTGATGGGGGAGACTGTCAAATACCAGAATGTTCCACTTTTTTCCCCATTTTTTATTTAACCATTTTATCCAAGAACCAAAAAATCATGTGCTACAGTTTCCATTTCCCTTAGCAAATATTACAGCTATGGCAGTCCATATGTCAATCAAATTTAACATGGCAGAACAGAATGTAAGATATAAGCCATGGATTATATCTGAAAGATTAGCCATATGAACTAACCACCTTAAACAACATTGTATTAACTGACCAATATTAATCCTCAAAATATGTTGAAAAACAGCAATAAGAAACCATTAAAATGCCATATGAGGATAGGTAAACTAAGGCCATTAGTAGAAAAAGCTATCAAATAAGATATAGTAGAATCACACAAAATATGATACAGTACAAGAAACTAAGATGAAATGGAATACAATAAGAAAGAGCAGGGTATCAGAGAGAAAGCTGGTAGCATTGTGTCTTGGTTCTATCCATGCACAGTCATACAATGAACAAGCTGTGCACTGGACTAAGATATTTAGTTATCTTAACAAGATAAATTAAGATATTTAGTTAGAGCCCAGAAGCTCTCACCTACACTGTAATGAAGTGCTTTGAGAGATTGGTCAAAGACTACTTAACATCAAGCCTTCCTGCAACACTGGACCCACTCCAATTCACTTACAGATCCAATCACTCTACGGCAGATGCCATCTCACTGGCACTTCACTTATCCTTGGCACACCTGGAGAACAAAAACTGCTATGTCCACATGTTATTTATTAACTTTAGCTCGGCCTTCAACATGGTCATCCCCCAACACCTAATTGAGAAACTGGTCCATCTGGGTATTAGCACTCCTTTATGTAACTGGATTCTGGACTTTCTTATTGACATACCACAAAAGGTATGCGTAGGCAACAACACCTCGATGAGCATCACACTGAACACTGCAGTACCTCAAGAATGTGTCCTGCGTCCCCTGCTACTCACCATGCTGACACATGACTGCATCACTAGGTACAAAACAAACCACATTACTAAGTTTGTAGATGATACTACAGTGGTAGGTCTTATCAGCAATGGTGACGAAAAAGCCTACAGAGAGGAGGTGAACCAACTGATTGTCTGGTGTGACAACAACAACCTGGCTCTAAATGTGAATAAAACAAAGGAGATAATGTGAATACATCAAAGGAGAAACAGTGAAAAGGGTGAAGAGCAGCAAATTCCTGGGGGAGCATATTGCTGAACAGTCGTCTAGGTCAATAAACACTAATCACATTGACAAGAAGGTGCAACAGTGTCTACACTTTCTAAGAAGGTTGAGGAGAGCAAAACTACCACCTTTAGTTTTCACAACCTTTTACAGGGGTACCATTGAAAGCATCCTGACTAGTAATCTCTTGGTGTAGTATGGAAGCTGCATGGTTTCAGATCACAAATCTCTCCAGAGGGTGGTGAAAGTGGCGGATAGAATTATCAGGCCCACGCTCCCATCTATCCAGGACTTGCACTCTGCTCGGTGTCTCAGCTGAGCCATGAAAATAGTCAAAGACTGCACTTACCTTGCCCATGGTCTGTTCTTGTGTTTGTCTTCTGGCAGGAGATACTGTAGCTTACATTGCAAAACCACCAGATTTAATAGAATTTTTTTTCAATAAGCCATCGGATTTCTGAACTCCATTAATGACATGCACCATGCTGGTCATCGAGGTCTGGAGTTACAACTCTGAAGTAATTCACAGACATATGCAATAACTAAGAAAGTACAATCTTATACCTTATACCTTATGTGCAATATTAGTGATGCCAAGTTAACATTCTGTGCAATGCGCCATGTTAGCTTTCCATGCAATTTGAAATCTGTCTGATTTTGATCTGTGCAATATATTATCTGAGCAGTATTTGGGGTACTGACAAAGACTTGTAAGTGGAATAGTCGGTGCATGTCATTGTACTTGTTGCTGCGCTGCATAAATGTCTTACTGTTGTGATTGTTGGATTAGCATTAGTATATGTGTTATTGTTGTATTAATATTATCAGTATATGTTGTATGTACATTGAGTTCAAAGTAACTCAATTTCGTTCAGTTGCACTGTTGTGCTGTCTGAATGACTATAAAGTTCACTTTCACTTTGACTTTGGCTTTGACTTTAGTTAAGCTTCTAAATAGACACCATGACAAGTAAATGAATCCTGCTTATATATTTATTTATTTGGCATTTGTTTACTGGCAAAGTTAAACTGACCATGAATCCTGTTTTCAGAGGAGGCCTGGGGAGCAAAGCTCAAACATACATAGCTCAAATAACAAACTACTTAATATTATCACATGAAGTCCAGTAACAAATAATAGAATCGACATACAGGATAAATAAAGTCAGATCAGAAAATCACACCATGAATATTAAACAACAATCATAGGATACTGAACACCTAGTAAAATACAATCAATAGTGATAACCAATGGTAAAGATGTTAAGCATTTTAAATATGGGCAAACAACTAAGTAGGGAGCTATCAGAGAAGTAACAGGTGCTTTGGCTAATAGGAGAAGGGAGGAAAGGAAGGAAGGAAGGAATGAGATGGAAGGAAGAAGGAAGAGAGGGGAGAAAGGAAGAGAAAGAAGGAGTAGCGAGTAGTTTCAGACATTGTTTGAATATGTGACTACATGGAGTTACTCTATCTGTAGGAATACTGTTCCAGACCTTGACTACTGAATAGGAATATAGACAGTGACCAATAGATTTTTTAGGTTTATGGACTTCAAGGAGGTGATTCTCAGATGAGCAACGAGGGCGATTAGAGAGGTAATGGTTAAGAAGGGTACTGGTTGCTGCCCTCTCCAATATCCTCAGATCACCTAATACAGGCAGATCATCTTTTTCGGAACAGTAGCTTCTTTCCTTTCCTCTTGGCTGCAAAATGTTGTGAATTATAAATGGAAGAGATCATCTGCCAAAATTGTGCAATCTTGAGAGATTTCTCTGTCTTCCACCATTGAATATTCACTGTCTTGGCTGCTAGTAATATGATCTGCACAACATATGGTGGAATGGAACCATCTAAATTTATCCCTTCAGTAATTAAAACTTTCCTCACTGTTTCCTAAGTTAAGTAAATAGAATTTTACTTCCTCCAGATTTTACCCCAAAACACTTGAATCCTTGGACATTCCCATACTATATGCTCCCAGTTGTAAAGTTAGAACTTCTCTAGATACTGCCAACACACTAAACTGACAGATGAGAATCATTCTATTAATTAATACACTTGGTGTAAGATACAGACAGTGCAAACAATTCCAAGCAAACAGTCTCCCTGTTGGGGAGGATGTAATCTTTGTAAGCGTTGCTAAGAGTATGGAGACTTACAAGTTTGTAAAGTTTAAACCAATCCTATGTGAAAATGTGTTTGTGTAGGAAAGTAATGGGTCATAAAGGATGTTTCTGATCAGCCCATTAATAGTGGAGATAGTCAATTGCTCATATGGGGAGTGTTGGAACTGGACTATGTTTTTGATTGAGTGCTCCACTGAATGCCAAATCTGTTGATTGGAGGCTATGGGATTTATATATAGGTAGGAGCTGATAATAATGAATAAAATGCCCTTTACACAATTCAAATTGGGAACTAAGCTTTTCATATGACTTTAGTGACCACCCATTATAAATCTGAAATGGGAATACTAGTAATTTCTCCCACAAGTCCCTCCAAGGGAACAAATCATGTATATGTGAACATTTAGGCTGTGCACCCATTGGGAAAAAGTCCCACTCCTAATATGCTTTTAAAATCCACTATTCCAACCACAGAAGAGGCCACCCTGAATATAAGATATTAAGAAGAGTTAATTGAAGGAGTTTTGCTGTGAAAGTCAACACCTGTAGTGAAGAGCAACTGCAGTGCTCTCTGCAGATGGAGGTAAATTTCCCTCACCATGGTGCCAAGACATAGTAAGGACCACCCTGGTTGATATAGTTCCCCCAAGATATGCAGAACAATGGCTTGATATGTGTGTACAAGATTAGGTAATTTAATCTCTTCCTTAGACTGGGGTGCATAATAGTCACTGTCTTTACCCCTTACCGCCAGAGGTGACCATAGAAATTTTAGTATTATCCTATCTCATATATGTTGGGGAAGACTCTGTTAATATATAAAAAATGTTGGATGCAAAATCATTTTAAAAAGGGAAACTTATTTATAAGCAAGATTATATAGAATCTTATCCAGTGGGGATAAGGATACATTCTGCATGACCAATACTTTTATGTAAGATTTTTCAGTCTAATGAAGAGTTTAAACAGGGTCCTCAAAAAAAAATAAATAAATAAATAAAATGAACTCATCTGTGAATAATGCTGTTCCACTACTGTTACTACTCCCACCTAATTCTTCCAGTAGATCTGCCAAAGCTAAAGACTCCCTCTTAGAGTTATTGTCAGAGATTTGATAGCCAATATAAATAGCAGTGGGGCTAGTGGGCATACTTGTTTAACATCCTTACTGATTTTTGCTATGGATGACGGGTGTAGACTGACTGGTATGACTGCAGTAGAGCCTTGATAAAGGATCAGTATAGACTGGATAAATATAGTAGGGAAATTAAAACCTATTAAAACCTGTGTCATATAGGGCCATCTAATGTTATCAAAAGCCTTCTTGCCTCAGTAAATGTAATGTCTTCCCCTTCTATGACCACTGTGCTGTCCTTAGAATGTGGGGCCTTATGCTCTGACCTTTGATAAATCTGGATGAGCTGAATGCACGAGGTTAGGTAATAATAGAGCAAGCTTGGAGGCCCAAATCTGCATATAGATTTTGGTATCCACATTAAGCAAGGAAAACAGGTTTATAGCTGGAAGGAAAAGTGTGATCTTTACCCAGCTTTAAAAACAGGACAAGAACTGGTTGTTTCCATGATGGAGGAATAGTCAAGTCCTCAGCTTCAGTAGTGCAGGCTAGGCAGAGTAAACATATAGCAGGTAGAGGTGGATGTTTATAAACCTTTGAGGGGATTCTATCCTTGCCTGGCACCTTTTAGTTTTCAACCCCTTTATAGCTATGAACACCTCTTGTTTCAAGATGGGCTGAAGAAATAGGCTTTAAAGGCAACTCATAGCATATGTAGAGGATATTCCCCCACAGAATGTGCTTCCATGTGTTCTTGTGTGAATGTGCTTAATTTGTTGATGAAAGTTGGATGCCTAGTGTAAAATGACAAAAGCCTCCAAACTCTAGAGGGGAGGGGGGCCAACTGAGAAAAATAGGTAACAGAGCATCATGGTCAGAGTATGGGGATGGCAGGACTGTATACGTTGGATATGGCTCTAGTAACATGAGGGTCTACATAAATCCTATCAGTTCTGGTACAAGTATGCAGTTGCACCTATATCTATCAAGGACAATTCCACTGACCATGTTTTCAAGCTTCTGGAAGATGGAGATAGAGAAAACCTTTTGGAGATGGTACTGACAGCTGAATCCATGTTACAAAGTCCCCTGCCAATATTAGGGACCCCCCTTATCATATTTTGGACATAGGCTAAGATGCACCTAAATGTTATAGCACCTACGTTAGGATGTACGTAAATTATGGTACTGCAACAAACCTCTTAGCTATTTGTAGATATGCACTAATCCCCCCCCCCCCCACAGAAGAGAAAATATTTCCAATGGCTTATCATAGAGCTACTTAAATAACAACACTGCCACTTTGCATTTGGAAGTCTGATGAACAGCAATATGATAACCACAAGAAGTGAGTTTAGAAAGTTCATCCTGGGGCAGATGTGTTTCTTGTAGGGCTAATAAATCAGGCTGACACTTCCTAAGCTAAGTTTGTAATCTGGCTCAGTAGACAGGTGAATTTGTGTCATTAAAATTTATGCTAGGTAATTTCATCCTTATCCTACATAACAATAATTGTCCATCCCCTGTCAGTGAGCCTCCCCAGCAGATTTGGCTCCCATGGCCCAGCATACAGTTAGTCCTTCAGCTTAAATTTAGAACGGCTGTGCTCCATGAAACCAGCACTTTGCCCTTAGAGAGAATTATACATAGAAAATACACAAACTATTTCACATATTGTATACAAGTAGGAAAAGCTATAGAAATGCTCCAGTTGTATTAATTGTCATAAAAAAGACAGATATCCCCTGTATCCACTCAAAAAAAGAATATAGTAACATTAATCCAAACATGAAAAACAAATGTGTTGAACTTTCCACAGCTATATGTACAGTCGTGTGACTTCCAAGGTTAGGAGGTTTGACAACCTCCAGGCTCCCTGTTAATCAACCTTGCTCAGGAGCTACCCTAATAGGAATAGGTAGAATTTAGAAGACAATGAGTTCCAAGAAGCAAAGCACAAACAAGCACTTTGTGTCTACAGTGCAAATATTATAAAACACGGCAGAGCCATACATTGATAACATATGAAACACACAGGTAACAACAGCAGCTGAGCTATATCTTTAGATTAATTTCATGGATGGGATGAATCAGACAACAAATGAAAGTTCCAAAGCATGTGCCACCACAATCTAGAAGTTCAGGGAACTGCTGTCTCCAAACTAGCTTCTACATCCACTACAGCAGACTGCAAACATTTCAGGTCTGGCAGTGTTGACAATGGATCCAAAGTGTTCCTTCCCCTCTTGGTTATGGTTGGAACCCAATCCATATTTTCTGGCACCGATATTGTTGTGTTCTCCTTGAAGTAGAGCACAGCCTTATTCAACTGTTGAAACACTCTTGGGCCTTCCAAAAATGAAATGTATAGTTGGGCCAGTACAGAAGAGATGCTTTTAGGCCCTTTTCCTTCATAAAGCAAAGCAGTTTCAGCCATACCTTTCTCTTTGCAATCACCTTCTTTGAAAAAAAAATGTTGTCAAAATGAATTTTCCTCCCCACTTAGATAGTCATGCTTCTCCCACGCAGCTCTCAAAACTTTCTCTTTCTGTTGGAAAACAAAAATGAAAGTATTACTAGTTGGGGGGAGGGTGTATTTAGATGATGTGTGGGGACAGTGATCCATACATCCTTTCTAGCAGCAACTAAGATGTTGTAGCTAGAAGCTTGGTCTGGATAAATTTAGGCATATCATTTTGTTCAGCCCCCTCCTTATGCAGTCCTAGAATTCTAATGTTTTTCCATCTGTTTCTGTTTTCCTGATCCTCTAAATGTTCTGTAAGTGCATGCAAATAGTCCAGAAGGAAAGAAACATAGTGCTCTAACTCATTCAGGTGCACAGACATCCCCTTTTATGGCCTGGTTATGGGTTTGCTCATGCTCAATTTTTTCAGCCACCGGGACTTAATTTCTTGCACCTGCTTTTGAAAGGAAAGCTGAGAAGGGTCCATTGAGACTCTCAGTTGATTGATGGAAGAAGCCATTAGAGCTATTTCTGAGGACTGTTAGATTTGCAGCAAGGGCAGTATATTAGTGGGTCCCATTTTGGTGACTGACATATTGTTGGTTTGACTGGGTAGTGCAGATCGGGGTCACAAAGAGTTTAAATTAATTCTCGCCTTTACTTCTGACTTTTTGGGAAAAATAAAGCTATTGTTCATAGTGTGTGAATGTTATACTTTAATACAAGTTCCCTAAAAGTCTGATCACTGTAACTGTATGACTGTAACATCTCAAAGCTCAAAATAGATCTTTCTCAGATTCTCATTCCTGCAACTGGAAGCCCCAGAATGCTGCATTTTCGACACTGAAGGCAACGTAATTTCTACTGCACCATTCATGCATAATGTTAAGTACTTGTTTGAAGGGATAGGATGCCAGTGGAGTGAAGGATGAGAGGCCCAAGTTTGCAGTAATCTGCACAGTCAGTAGAAAGGACACTGGAGTCAGTTTTGTGGGACTTTGCTGACAGGAAACAATAATGGTAGGAGACTTCCTGTTCTTATCTCTTGTATGTGAACATGAAGCCAGCTATGGAACCAAGATATTATATTATTTTAATTATTTTTGGACTCTATAAAGTTTATGTGTGTGATTCTGTCATGGTATATAGTGTAAAATATTCTGACCAGATTGAGGAAAGGTATATGGACAGGGATATCATTGTGCAGGGTGGTTAAGTACACAAGCTTTGCCTCTGACAAGACCATACTCAGGTCATTTACGAGGATGTTTCCTACCTGAATAAGTTGCTCTTCTTCCCTTTCCTAATTTACGCTCTCTCTCTTCTATTTATTTGATTAACTGAGTTGGCACTTTATTGCTCTGACCTTCACTGGGTAATCTAGATGACTGCGAGTAATGTCTATGCAGTGTTTTATTGCATGTTTGAACAAGTATGAACTATGTCACACTAATTTGCATTGACATGTAGGTTATGTAATTTCTGTCCTGCTGCTCTTCATCTTCATATGATACCTCTGTTTTAGTATGCAGTCCTTTCTTTGGTATGTTGGCACTATGCAATCCCAACTACATATTTCATTAGCTGTGAGGCACATTGTGATACAGCATACATGTCATTTAGTAACTGTACAGGCTACACTTCTCTATTCATCCAGCTGTAGCCTTCTATTGCTGTTACTAGATGTCATTTCCATTTAGTATGACTGTTTGTCACATTGCAACAAACACAGTATTTACCTGTTATTTCATGCATTCATAAAAGCACCTTCATTAGATGGCACACTCATGAAATATGTTTTCTTCATCAGACATGCTATATATGTTATTTTTTAATTTTGAAGTTTAAATAATTTATTGAAAAATGATTTTGTACAGTCCTGCTTGTATTTCACTAGCTTGTCTTCTGTTACCTGTGATGCTCTTGTGATATTTATGTTTTTAAATTAAGCATGTCAGAAAATTACTGATTCAATTGGAGCACATTTTCAGTTTTTTTAACAAAAAATGATATCTTTTTCTCCATGCTAGAGGTCACTAATCATGTCATACTAAAAAAAACAGAAGTGGAAGCTTTGATGGCAGAATGCCTTGGAGCCATGTTTGCTAACAATAAAAAACTGGATTTCATGAGTTTGTATCCTCTCTTTTCTTGAATAGGAGGAAACAGCTCAACCACCACTTACATACAAAATAAATCAAGAAAAGTTCATCTTTTCTCCCACCAGGCAACCGTTAAGAGTTAGTATAAGTCAAGCAGGACTAACCCCCTAACTGCTGTAGATGATAAATGTTCTGGCTATACCCTTGCTCTCTCTTTTAATGCTTACAAGAAAACTCTTGTGAGTCTGATCAAGCAGCCTCCCTTTGCCACCATTTCATCTCATTGGGGTTTGACATTATCTACTGGTTCATCTTAAAGCTGTGACATTTACATATCATTTGTCTTGAATGGCCATCTCTCATACTCACATGATCAGTTTTGTGTGCCCAGTCTACGTCTCATATCATTGGAAACCCTGCTATTTTTGCTGGCTCACCCTTCAAACACACTAGTACAGCCTGACTGCAAACAATTTCTGGCAGCTGCTGGAGTGCATGTTTTTCTTTCTGGCTCTGCCCTCAGTTCAAGCAGTTGCATATCTTGATCACAAATAATACCACTAGACGACACAAACTCCAAATTTCATATTCTCTTTCCAGATATTGTTGTGATATTTTACGAGGCCATATACCTTTTCCATGATTACCCTTGTAAGCATACCTAAGAACTCATCTAACTATTCTTTTAATGTTTATTCTTGGCAAACCATAACAAAGACCAAATTGCAGTACAACACTCCCATAATCATGTCCATTATTTACTCTTTTTAGTGGATCCTGTAATTTCAAATTATCATCTTTTTAGCCCTGCAGTTTTATAGTTAAGTGTTAATGTGTCCATTTTATATAGACTAACCCCCATAGTGATTTTTAGTTTGAATGTATTGCCGATTAAATTCAGACACATTGTTGGCCAAATACTTAACTGCACTACCAGTACTTCTAAGTACTTAGCTATCTATTCCCTTGTGCCAACCATGCCAACATCTGCTGATACATTAAAAAATAACAAGTTATTTTCCTGTTATAAGCAGAATCGTCTGTCATTTCATCGCTGAGAAATCTGCTTAGCTAAACAGTAGCCACCTGTGAGTATCAACATGCATACTGTTTGCTGAACCACTTTTTCTCAGATTCTCCTGATTACCTTTATATCATGACCTGATGTGAGGTTAATAGAGGTAACCATTAAATTATGAAAAATTTCACCCACCCAACAAATGGTTATTTGGAGATGGGAACTGCCTGAAATAGTGATACAGACTATTGTGAGCAGAAACACTCACTTTCATTGAAGTAAATTTCTTGCAGAAAGGCCAGTTCTACGGTATACTCATTTTTTTTTTTTGTTAAGAATGGATATCTTTCTGTGAACTGTTCAGTCAGATAATATTTCAAATGACTGTCCTTGGAAATATAAAATATATCATGCCAAGGGATGTCCATCTTCCTCTCAATCTCAAATTTTAATGTGTAGGATATAATGTTATAAAGCTTTAGTAAGCATGGATAATTTCTAGCATTCTGAAACACATAAATATTATTTGTTGTTCAAATTTCATAATTAACTAAAATTAGCATTTTTGTTTCATACTTGCATAGCCATTAGAAAATATGTTCTTTTACAAGAAAATATAGCCTAACTGTAATCAGTAGGAATTATCTCATTATAAGGTAATCTAACAGAAACCTAGAAGCTGTAGATTCATAAATTCACTATATTCCTTACTGTGCGCAGCATAGATAATGAACTTAAATAGGTACAGTATGCCATAATTCTGCATAATACAAAGGAAGAAGGTCTATATATATATATATATATATATATATATATATATACAGATTTATTTATTTATTGACTGGGAAAGCCCACTGGGTCAGAAACCCATTTTCAGTGGAGGCCTGGGGAGAAAAGCTCCACAATTAGTAAAATAACATCAGATGACAGAAGATAGGTAGTATACAATTTTAGAAAAGAAAGAATTTAAACTATATAAAAATATAGACAATTACCACATCATAGCAAACGTTTTTATTATTACTTTAATGTTCAAAAAAAGAGGAAAATAACACCAGTAAGGATCTGAAAATTACTTTGAGGCTGGATTAAAATCTTCCATTCATATCTCTCAATTTCTTTGTTAAGAGATTCTGGAAAAATGCCAAAATAATGGGGGGGTGGGCAAAACTCCCAAATCAGAAACAATTTTTAAATATTATTCTAATTCACTTTAAAAGTTACTAGCAATATCTCTGAACTCCATACCCAAACATATGATGCCTTTCTATCCATTGAAAAGTGGCTGTCTGATAATCTTCTCATCCTAAACCCCAACAAAGCTCTTTCTCCCACGTTCACTCTCCCATCATAAGTCCACATTTGTCATCTCATCCTCTAATAACACCATCATACAACCTGAACTTCACACTAAGCTTCTAGGTGCCATCATTGATGATGAACTCAAATTGAACCTACATATACTCCATTGTATATAAAAAACATTAGAAACTAGGCTTGCTTTATCGTAACAGAAAATTTCTAACTTCCAGTGCGAGACTCTCCCTAGCACAGGCACTTCTCCTCCCCTCTCTTCTTTATGCTGCCCCTGTTCTAACTAACATTCAGTCCACAACCCTATCCAAACTACAACAAACATACCACGAAATAGCAAGGTTTCTCAACAACTCACCCTTACAATTGTCACCATTGCCTTGTACTCAACTCCCTTCAATGGCTTAAACTCCCTCAACTACTCATTCTTTCACAATTTCAAATAATACACTCTGTACTATACAAACCTTCTTCCTGCCCAGGTCTCTCCTCCCTGGTATCCACCTACACCGCCTCTAGGACCCTCTGCACCTCAAACCAGCAGCTCCTGGATATCTACAAACCAAAGAAAACTGTGGCCAAACTACTGTATAAATGTTCCATAGCCCAAGCTTGGAACAAACTTCCTTTAACCATATGTTAACCCGGTTAACAAATGTCAACAAGTAAAATAAATAAAAATAAATAAATAAATAAAATAAATAAAAGTTCATATAACAACAAGTTTTACATCAACATGAATTTTCTGAAACATAAGCACCATGAAACTTATGTTTGTCATTTAACTATAATCCTTAATGATTTACCAGAACATCAAAAATTTTACAAGGGACATGGCAAAATATGGGGCAACTATCACAGACATTCTGCAAAATTCTAGACATCTGAGACATATATTTCCATTTATTCATCGCTTGTTCTTTACAATACATTAAAGCTCAGTGAAACATTTAGATATTATGATATTCCGCTAACAAACAGAGCCAAAGGCTATGAATTTGGTGAGTTGCATAATTCACCATTAAAGATAGAAAAGTTTGTTTTATAAAAAATGATCGTGTAAGGGACAAGCTTTTAACATGGGCAGAAGGAATGTTATATAAAACTGTGAGTGTGTTTAGAAATAGTAAAATTGCAAGCACATGATTAAGGGAATTATTTGAAGAAACAGATGCGTGCAAGATAAAATGTGATTTAAATAATAAAAAATATGCCTAAAATTAAATATAGAAAAATCATAATGACAATGAGAGAGCAAATGAGATAGAGACAGCCACAAGGTGCACAGTGCACAGTTGAAGATCAAGTGTTGTGCATTAGCTATGGCCACAACCTTAGAATTGTACAGCACATGATTAGTTCTGAAGATGCTGTGACGTGTGAAAAATAATTATAAAAGTTTCAGTGTTATTAAATCAAAACACAAAAATGAAATGCTTATGGCTGCTATATTTAGTATATTTAGTAAATGAGAGATTAAAGGCATTTCTGTAGGAGTGAAAATATTTTTGACCTGTAAGAGTGAAAATATTTTTGATGAGGAATGTTCAAAATGAATAAAGGAAGTCAACGACCTGAGACGTACCTCCTTGGACTACATGAAAAGAGACATTGAGGAGCTCTCTGATTATGTAGCCCAGGCAGGTATGACCCTGACCCTGAGCAGTATCCTACCTTCACCTAGAATGATGCCACAATACAGTGATAAGATGATCAGCTTTAATAATTGGCTTAAATTCTGGTGTCATTCAAAGGGGATCCAATGTCTGTCTGCCTGGGACGACATGCTGGACAAGCCACGCTGCAAGGGCGGCTTGCACCTGTCACCCTAGGCTTCCGGATATTGGCAAAGGCTCTTGCCACCCCATAGTGCCTTTTTAGGCAAGGCTCAAATTCTAAACCTACCACCCTAGAACACAAAAGTAAAAAAACTAAGGGTAATGCTGCTCAATGCCAGAAGTCTCAATCTCAAGATGCCGAGGCCCTTCTCAGTATGGAGAACATTGATGTCTGTGCTGTGACAGAAACCTGGTTCAAGGCTCCTGAGAGCACCCCAGCACTAGCAGGTTTCACCTCATATCATGCGTTCCGGCCCCAAAATACAGACAACACCAAGAAAGGAGGGGGGTGTCCATATTCATAAAGGACACCCACACCTCAAGGTTGGTGGCAATGCACAATGCATCGGAGACCATCCAGGTGCAATTAACCATAGGCAAGACTGCTCTGCAATTTGTAGCATGTTACAGGCCACCCTCTCAAACTCAGGAACCTCACATGGCCTTCCTGAAAACAATGGAGGGGATAAATGTATCTCCAAACACCATCATACTAGGTGACTTCAACTACCCTAATATAGACTGGGAACACTACTCAAGCCCAAACACTCTAGCCCAAAGGTTCCTGGAGTTCATAAACTCAAATGCCATGGAACAACTACTCACCATCCCCACAAGAGGAGAAAACATACTTGATCTCATCATCACGAATATGGGATCAAAATGTTCAACACCGGAAGTATACCCCTCACTGGTGAGATCAGATCATAAACTAATCTCGCTGGAGGTCCTCATCCCGCCCCACCTGAAATAAAAAGACCACAGTGAAAAACTTCTCAAAAGCCGACCTCACACTTCTAAAGACTAATGTGGTCTCCTTTAAGGCCCCTGAGCCAGTGGTAAACATTACTCAAACCGCTGAATCACTTACAAATGCCTTCTACCAGCACCTACAGGACTGCATGGATCAGGCAATCCCAAACAAAACTAAGACTCTTTGTGCCAAAGGCAAGCGTCCAGTCTGGTGGACCCCAGCCATAAACAAGCTCTACAACAAAAGGAGGAAGCTACTACAAGATAGAGCAAAATCCTTGAAAGGTAAGACACCTTTGATCATTATAAGTAAAAACTAAGAGCTCTCATAAAATCATCCAAGGCAAATTTTGAGAGAAAAATCGCCAAGGACTCAAAAGACAATCATAAGGCCTTCTTTAGCTATGTTAGAAACCTAGGAGGAAACTCCCAGATATGCTCAGAATTAGTTCAAAATGATGTGAAGATTACTGAACCTACACACATTGCCAACATACTGGCTGACAGGTTCAGTGCAAACTTCTCCCCCTCCCCAAAAGAAGAGATATCTATACCAGCGGATTGTAGCCCCCCAAACATCCCCAACACCCAGGTGACAGCTGCTCTCTCCAACGCAAAAACACAGCATCCATGGGACCGGATGGTGTCCCCGGCTGTGTGCTCCACGAACTCAATGAGGAATTAAACCCGCAGTTAGGACAGCTGTTTAATCTTAGCCACACCTCAGGATACGTACCCAAGGAGTGGCGACTGTGGTCCCACTTCACAAGGCGGTGCCTCCACCGACCCTGGAAATTACCGTCCCATTAGCTTGACAAGCCTTATCTGCAAAGCCATGGAGAGGATCATAATGGAACTCATAAATAAAGACATAGGGAACTTGCAGACTTTGAATCCAACCCAGTTTGGCTTTGTCAAAGGCAGATCATGCCTTTTAAACTTGGTTGACTTTTTCGAGACAGTCAGCAAGGCCATTGATGAGGGAAAGGCAGTCCATACAGCCTACCTTGACCTGGCAAAGGCCTTTGATACAATACCCCACTCAGGTATCATCGAAAAACTCATCAGCTTGAATGTAAACCCATACATCACAAGATGGGTTGCAAACTGGCTAAGTGACAGAACCCACAGGGTTAGAGTTGCTGGAGCCATGTCAGACTCAAAGCCTGTCACAAGTGGTGTCCCACAGGGATCAGTCCTGGGTCCACTCTTGTTCGGCATCTACTTTTCTGAAGTACAAGCAAACACAGGAGGGTTATGGCTGACAAAGTTTGCAGATGACTGCAAACTGCCATAGTCGAAAACACATCTGACACAGATATCCTTCAGAAGGGCCTCACAGAAATGGATAACTGGTGCCAGAGCCATGGCCTAAAGTTAAATGCCAAGAAATGCATAGTCATACCCTTGGGAAAACCAAGGTTACCCCTAGCTACCATATAGGTGGCAATCCACTGAGCACAGAAGAAGTCATCAGGGATCTGGGGACCCAGGTTGACAGTAGCCTTTCGTTTGACACTCATGTTGCTAAAGTAGTTAGGAAAACCTTCTACATTGCCCACCTGATCATGAAGGGATTCACATCTAGATCAAGGGAGGTCATCGTCCCCTGTACTCATCACTCATTAGACCTATGATTGAGTAAAATGCCCCATTCGAATGTATCTGACCCGACACCTGCAGCAGCTGGAAAGGCCCCAAAGTTCTTCACCAAAAGGATAAAGGGTCTCAAAAATATGTCTTATGCTGCCCGACTGAAAGAACTCCAGCTCTATTCAGTCTCATACCGCTTGCTCAGAGGTGACCTGTGCCTGACATATAAGGCCATGTCAAACCCTGATTTGATGAATATGCTTCACCTCAAAAATCTAGATCCCTCAGAACCACAAGGCGGGAGACTTAAACCTTGACACGGTTATTAATAGAACGTGCTGGAGGGACAGATTCATCACCCAGAGACTCCTATGCTGTGGAACAAAATCCCGGTACATGTGAGGCAGAGCACCTCGCTGGCCTTGTTCAAGAGGAATCTTGACCAATGGATGGGGATAGATATACCCCAGGGATTACTTCAGTGTCACTGCTTGACAGAGGCACAGCAAAATAATAGGCATAGTTTTATTCAAACTAAAGGGGTGGCGAAAGCCAAATAACTATGGGCTAGGCTTATAAATGCCCTTGGGCAGATAGCCTAGTACGAACCTATGAACCTATGAACAGACATTGGAAGAAAGTATATTTTTCAAAATACTCTTAAAACATTGTGTCTGAAATCCAGTGAAAAGAAAGTGTGCACATTATTTCCTCATTCAAGCCATCAGGTAAATCCATCGGGACAAATGCAATTAACTCTGAAAAGTTTGCAGGTGCAGACAGTTGTACATTCTGTTCTTATGTTTCCATGGAGACAGGATGACTACAGGTGCAGGCATCTTGAGAGTTCTGAACATTGTTTGCAGGGGGGAAATGTAAAATTAAAATGTGCAAGGGCAAGCAGTGCTGTAAAAAATAAAGTTTGGAATTATTGCAAGTAAATATGACATAGTTTTCCTATCAGTTTAAATACTTCAGTGCATTTACTAGAACAGTGTATACTTTATCTTTATTTAAAGATAGCTAGAGTATTTTTTCTTAAGGCTAAAAGTTAATGTTTTCTGAAAGTATATACACTGTCTTTCACATCTGGGAGGGGAATAGCGATAAGAAAAGAACAGACAGCAATCAGTGTTAAGTGGAACCATAGGTTGCAACATGTGCTTTAGCATGGGTAATCTTAATTTTAGGTTAGATAAAGCATGTGGATGCAGCTGTCTATTTGGGACAATTGTTCCTTTCATGTGAGTTAAACTTCATTATTTGAAGATGTGCATAGTTGTTTGTGTTTGTTTTACGTTGCTGTGTTATGGGGATGTTTGTTTGAGGGTTTTCACTGAAACAAAAAGCCTTGAAAATGTTACATATGTTCCAATGGAGAAAACAAGAAATAACTGTATAAAGATCAACCTGTCAAACATTAGTATGTGCATGTAACACAAAAATTGGAAATATACATTTATAAAAGTTGTCATGTAAAATAGGTGGGAATAATAACTTCTTATCATAATGCCCACACTATTCATATTAATTTGGAATGTAATAGCCTCACAGGTATAGACAAAAAGGTAAGAGCACTGAATTATTTTAAGAAATACAGACTGCAAATAGCAATGCTGTAGGAGACACATAAATGCCTACATGAATCTGATAAAGAAAGGATTTCAGGATGGATATTTAGCAGAATATCAGGGACAAAGGAAATGGGAGTAGTTATACATACAGAATAATGTTCTGGAGGAGCAGTGAACTTTAATGGAAGGCTGGAACTGAACAATTTATGTAATGTTAGGCTAATGAGAGTTATTTAAAAGAAGATATATGATATATAATGTATGTAACTGGAACACGTTAATGTATTTTCTTTTATATAAATGTATGTTGTCTGTGACTTAAGTAATAATTTAATAAAGGTGTCAAAAGATAAATGAAAAGATAAAATGAAAAAAAGCAACTAGCTTATGAATATAAAAGTACAAAACACAGTAATCTATCTGAAATACCAGCATTTTTTTGTAGGGTACATTATCTATTGAATCATCAAATATTTTGAGTAATTGGCTTGTAAGAGGCGGGTATGGTTAAATATTCATGGAAAACAAGGATAGCATTGATTAACACAGAAATAGCAACGCAGCCACAGAACCCTCTGCATTGCTGCTATAGAGCCATATCTTGCATGAGTTTAGAGGCTTGGGTAACATGCCTGGAAAATATCTCATTCACATATGTCTGGATATTATGCTGGTAATGCATGCTTCAAAGAAAATACCTTTAGCTGTCAGGGGTGGAAGTAAGCACGTGCTGACATGAAAGGAAAACTTAAGTGTCATTAAGAAGTAGACAGAGGCATGAAAATGGCTAAATAGTATAGTTAGTCTTGTAAAGCAGGACGAGATTTGCATTGTACTATTCAACAAGACCTAAATAGAGTGACTGAAGCATAACAGAATATTATCCATCATTGTTTATGATTCAGGAAGTGGTCTAAACTATACCAAATGGCAATGTATGCAATACACAGCTGAGTAGGAAGGCATAAGTAGAAGTCTTGCCATATACAACACATGGCTAATCACAGAGAAGAGTGTAAACAATATTTTTCTCAGTTTAAAGAAGCCATATTCTTAATTTGTCTAAATCACTAATACTGTGAAATAATTAAATTAACAGATGCTGATAAATGTACAGCACTTTCAATGACCTCAGACAGATAATTACACTTCACATTATCAAATATATTGCATATATCAGAGTATCACCCCTCACTTATTTATTTTTACTGACCATTAACTCAGCCAATGTCCCACAATTAGTCGCTGAGATCCATTTACAATACCTGCATGAACTTCTTCCACTAGATCCCCCACTATTTTTCAGACATTGCTGCCAGAACCCTAGTAAAGAGATTTGTAGCCATGTTTATCATTGGCATATATCTAAAATTGGCCATGCCTTCTGGATCACCCTTACTTTTTGAGAGACACTCTGCTGATGTCACAACTAATGTCTCCAAACCTCAGTGAAAAAGATTCCACAGCCCATTATCAATGAGCAATCCCACCACTTTATAAAAGTCAGTGGGAAACTTTTCAGGACTTTCATACATTTTGAATGTCAGATGGTCATTCTTACCTCTGATACATACATTTGTTTCTCCAGTCTTAAAACCAGATATATTTAGCTCCATGCAAACCTCCCTACACTACCCTCTCTTCTTCTAAAATGATCCTGGTTGTAGCCACAAAATACATCTTATATTTGTTTGGCCAAAAGATTAACCACCTCAGTAAAATCTTCCACATGTCCTTTTAAATGCCAATGTACCATCTTGATACTAGTCTTATCACCTGTTAATTGATACTCCACCTGCTGTTCTCCCTTGTCTTCTACCTGTCATGTATTCAGTGCATCAGTCCTGTCTTTAACAGTGTCAGCGGCAACCTTCTCTACACTCCATCTTCACCTATAGCATCCCCCTCATTTACTTGTAGATCCTCAGCTTCCACTAAAACCTCACTACCACAATATTACTCTTTCACATCCTGTCAAACACATTTATATTTTCTCTTGTCCATACATCCTTTATCACCGCATTCTTCAGTGCAATCCCGTTTTGCCAGAAAACTTCCTGTACCATGGTCTTCACCCGTCACATGGTCTATACCCATCATTCTTCTGCTATACTCTTCCATTTCTGTGTTTCACTTCTGCATATCATGACGTTGGAGTTGAACCCCCAATCCATGGTGACATGTGCATAGTCAGACACACTTCTCTCTGCTATCTGCATCATCACCTATGTATTCACCTGTTATTGATCTACTATGAAATAGTCCATTCTATCTCCCCCAGTTTTCTTCTGGAGAATGCATTGCTTACTATCCAGAGATTTACAAGTTCTTTCTCTAACATACCCCTCTTAATACTCTTTGAGAGCTCACAGATGGTGGTCTTTCTTAACAGACAAATTTAACTCGGTATCCACCACATTATTATAATTACCCCACATCATGACTGCTTCCATCCTCACTCATTACTTTAATAGACTCAAAGAAGATAGTAAATATCTTACTCTATCACTACTGGGCATATATACATTTTCCCAGTATTGTAATCCTTAAGCATTATCAACAATTATCTACCCTCATTGCATTTGATTTGTGTAAAGTCATTTACCTGTTGCTCTCATGAAGTAGTTAAGCTGGCCTTTCTATTAAAGATGCTGTATAGCACTTTCTACCTGCATCGGGAAGAAAACAGAACAAACATTATACATAGAATACATTCTTTGAAGTGTGCATATGATTTTACTATTACTTCAGCTAAAACAACTTTTACAGGCTGACGTGAAATGATCCATAGTTTACTGTAATAACTGGAGAATACATTTACCAGATGTTCGGCTGTAGCTCATCTAATGGACTTTGTGAGTCATAATGCTTCATGTCTTTATGATAAAGATTACTGTATAACTAAATCCTTGAAGGAATATACCTAATATTTTCTGTCCTAAAACTGATAAATGCAACATAGTTGAGAAAATTGTTCTGCAGTGCAGTAATATATAAAGTTTAACAGTTTTTACCATACTGAGCAGTCATTTGCATTTTTAGTTTGCATGGCAGAATACAACACACAAAAATATTTAATATTTTAGAAGTAAAGCATGTATATGTGACATAGGATTTAAAATCATAGTGCTGTGTCCTAATAATAACATCTACAGTTCCCAAAACTTAAAATGTTATTAGCAATTCTTACTTCAGTTTTACACAAGATTTTATAGCACAAAATGTTGACATATTTTTTATTTATTTATTTTATTTATTTAACACTTGTTGATTGGGAAAATCTAACTAGGACAGAGCCTGTTTTCAGCAGAGGCCCGGGGAGAAATGCTCCATATGCATGTCTTTGTAATGGTATGGTATGGTATGGTTTGGAATAATATGGTACCATAAAAGTGAAAGGCATTTGCAACACAGGAGCAGCATAAAAGTGAATATATTGCATTGAATAACCAAAATGTCAATGACCAGAATATCTATGTAGTTATGTGGAAACACAATGTTGACACTTTCCTGAACATTCTCCAAGGATTATCCCAGAGTGGTCTAAACCACGTGCAGGTATTTTTGTAGGGGACAAGCCCTCCTCTGCCCTCATGTGTGTGGCTGTGCCTCCTTTACTACTTCTACATACTAACTCAAAGATCACACAATCCCAGTGGAAGGGAATATTCCCTTACCCAGGGATTGTAAGTCTTGCACACCTGACGAACATCTCCCCTACACACATGCACACACTCACACACACACACACACACACACACACACACACACACACACACACACACACACATAGATGTAGATATGAATATAGCTATATATATATATATATATATATATATATATATATATATATATATATATATATATTTATTTGTTTTCAGTTTGATGACCGGGGAGGTCCACTGGGCTCAAGGAGCCCGTTTTCAGTGGAGGCCCAGGGAGAAAAGCTCCATAATACATAGCAAAAATAGTAACAGTTAAGCAAATAGTAAATATTATATAGTAAAACTTAAGCAAAGTAAAATAGCAACATATAATAATATACAATGCATATTTACATGTTTACACATTAGAGAACAGTAGTACAGAGTTACCATTGTATTGAGGTTTTAAATCATCTGTGAATGGTATAAAAGTAACATTTGTAAGAAAACAGTAAATAAGATTAATCCCCTATAGGGTAAGGTGGAAAGTACTTTATGTGTAATGGATGTATTTATGTATTAGGCAGGATTAGGTATATATATATATATATATATATATATATATATATATATATATATATATATATATATATGGGTCCCCACATTTTGTTGAATGCTGCCTCTCCAACAAACACAGGGAGAGGTGATTTAATGTCGACAGCAAGGACAGCTGAGTGTTAGAGTGGTGGAAATGTTGATGGTGTGTAATGTTGAGACAGGTAAGTGGGGCTGGAGGGGTTACAGTGTTTGTGCGTGTGTATGAGTTAGGGTTAGGGCTGTGGGGTGAGTGTAGGATAGGTGCTGTATGTCTGTGTACGAGTTTGTGTATTTTTAGGGTTAAGGTCAGGGTTAAGTTAGGAGCTAGATATAATGTTGTTTATGTACATTTGTGAGTGTTTGTGCATCCAAATGTGTCTTATCTAGCAGCAATATTATGTTATGGTTTTTATGAAGGTAAGGTGTAGGGTTGAGGGAAGGAGCAGAGTTAGGGTTAGGGTTGTACCCATTACTAAGGTGGTGCAGGGGAGTGAATAAGAAATAACATAATGCATTAATCTGATTTCATCTTATAAATAGGAAAGCAAAACATAATGAACATCCTGACATATCTTTTGGATGGCATTTGTCTCTTACTTAAGCTGAAGGGTTAGGGGCTCTTACCTACTTATAATTTTCATCCTATAGGTTTAGGTTAGATTCCCCCCAGATTCCATCTAGCAAAATGCTTGAAGCTGAGTAAGCCAGTTAACCAGGCAGTACTGTCACTGAAATAAAGGCAGCTGTACCTCAGAGGCCTTCCTAAGTTATAAAAATAAACAAATAAAATAATCAAAATAAAATAAAGTAAATCTTCAAAGGCAGGTTCTTTGTGACTTTCACATATACCAGATATCCCCTCATACCAGGATTCATATTTTGGGCAAAGCATGTGTAGCAGCATAATGAGACACACACACACTCACACACACACACACACACACACACACACACACACACACACACACACACACAATTCAGAATAAACTGCTCAGGTGTCATATCTGTGACACACTTATGATGCAAGCAGCAAAGTATTCTATGGATTTTTTTATGGAAGGTTAAGTGCCCTGAAAGGGAAGTTACTTCTGTTTATGGTTCTTCACCACCTCTACCAGTAAAGATAACTCATATAATTTAATTTTCACAATGTGATGTCTAAAACATGAGACAACATTGCTACCTCATAAAATGTTATTGTTTTTCTCTGCAATTTTTGATTGCGTTTCTCATTCTGCATTGCATAGATCTATATTTTAGGTATGAATACCTGTTCCTATGAGGTCACACTTTCATTGTATTTCAGATAGCATGGCTTACTAGTTTCATTTCTCACTTCAGTGATCCTGTCTGAATCTTGATTTGATAATTACAACATTCATAAAGACAAACAGCTATGTCTTGGCAGTATTCCATGAGCCTTTTTAAAAATCTCTCTGAAACACATAGGGCAGGATTCACGAAGCCTCCATGTAAGAGTTATAACTCATACACGGAGGCTGCAGTTAAACGGAGTGATGTCAGCATGCTCTGCATATTAATGAGAGCATGCTGAATCACACTGAAGGCCAACACGGTCCGTGTAAGACAGTAGGGGGCGTGTCTGTAGGCCGAGCCCTGTAAGCGGACACGCCCCCAGAAGAGGAAAAGTACCCAAAGGAAACACCCACGACAGAGTCCACGGAAATGTGAATAAACAGAACACAACACATGCCCCCACAGACTATGAACAGAAAATAAATATAAATGAACAAGTTATAAGTTTTTTTTTAAATTGTAAAGATGTTTACCCGTGAGTGCGCTCGTTTGGGCGGGCGTGCCCGTAGCGCAGCTACAGTTAGCAGTCAGTGGGAAAGCATATAAAAACTAAATATGCAAAATAAACCAGGAAGCAATAGCGTAGCGGTAGAGATGCTGGCTGCAGAGCAGGCATTCATGGTTCGAGCCCCCACAACACCATTTTTTTTTGCAAAATAAGCAGGAAACAAGTCCCTGACAAATATGTAGACATAAAACCACAACTTATGTAAAATGTAATGAAATAGCCCATTTATATTGAAGAAATGTGAGGTAACAAAAGAATAAAACATGCCAGATGTGCCCATAGATGAGCTACAGTTTAACAGGGTGAGTGCATCTGCCCGTAGATGAGCAGTGGTTTAACTGGTGCAAAATGAGTGCCCGTAGCTGAGCAGTGGTTTAACACGCTATATCTATGTGCCCCTAACTGAGCTGAGCGTAATATACATGCCGATAGCCAAATGAGGCTTAAAGCAGTGTGCCCCATTTGCGCGGAGCTGCGCACCGCGCAAACAAGCTAAACGACGGGCAACGTTGAGCAAGCCGTATCAAAACTGCCTTTACACAGACACACCCCTCAGCATGTCTAGACAGTCATGAAAAATAAAAAGCAGTGGCCAGGTTCGAACCCAGGATACTATACACCATAGTCAAGGTACAGAACCACTAAGCCATGACAGCAGTACCTAGAAATGCAATAATAGCTAATATATAGGAATGAATACAAACTACAGCATGACAATAAGGTTTACTGAAGTTGATACAATTCCAAAATGGCCAATCACAGATATGTGTGGGAAAAACGGACTATATAAGCCCCATAGGCGGGAATACACAGCATAAACGATTGTAGAACAGACCTGCAGGCAGAATGTCAGGAGTAGGAGAGGGTAGTCGCTTTCAAGCACAGAGGTGGGGTGTTGAGGAGTCCAGGTACATGGCCTGGCTCCTAGTCCACAATCATGAGGCCCAACTCATGCAGGGCCAGGTCCTCTGGGGAGCATACAGGGCTGAGGCGTGGGACCGGTTGGCTCATGATCTCACCAGTGCCACAGGGATTCCAAGGACTGGTGAGCAGGTCCGTCACCACCATGCGGACCTGAAGAGACGCAAGCAGGACCAACTGAACCTTTGGATCCAGGAGGCCCGGCAAACACCCAACGCCCCACTACTGACTAAGTAACATTTAATTATGTATGTACAAAATTAAACTAGCTGATATTATGGAGATGTGTATTCCAATATTACTTCATTTATATTACAGCTGCAGGTGTCCGTTCTGCAAACCGCAGAGCCTATGGCGATAGGCTGGTGCGGTTGCGCCACCAGGCAGGTCAGTAATCCACTACCAGTAACTGTAAAGAAATATAAAAGTAAAAGAGTGCAGTGTAGTCAGTAAGGAATACAATCTGCAAGTAACAGTGTGAAAGTGTATGCAAGTATTGCTTGATTACAAGAGTTTTCAGCCTGTAAGTGTAACCTAAACATGAAACTGTCCGACATATATTCTGAAATAAAAATGCCCTGCCTGTAAGAAAATAGTACACAACCTGCAGCAGGCTGAAAAGTATAGCTGCAGAAGATGATGAAATCACATGTGTGAAATATATCCCTGTGGAAATACTGAAACATGACAGAAGTGAGACTGCTGGAAAGGATTGTAATAACTACTGTTAAAACATGTCAATAAAGCCTAGAAGTACCATCCTGAATAGTAAAATGAAAGCAAGTGAGAGAGTGTGAGAAAGTGTCATGAATCCAGCAATACAGTAGTAATAACCCCTGAATAAAGTATACTGCAGTCAAGACAGAATGAAATGCATGTGAGATTCAAAACCAAACAGCGAAATATGTTCAAAGTGTTGCTGCATGTGGAATGTGTATCCCAAAATCTGGATATGTTGCTCTCAGTCTGAAATACACAGATAGGATGATTGTCTGATATACCAAACATCCACACTTGTCTACAGCTATATAAATCAAAAGTAGCAAGATGATGTAGCTGAACAAAGCTAGATATGAATGTGTATGAAGAACACTAAAATGTATATTGATGTTGCAGTAACAGTCCTATCAGCAAGGTGAAATAGCTATCATATAAGAAACTGTAGTTAGAACAGTAGTGTGTATATAACTGTAGCTATTAGAAATGTACAGCATATGTATTGTTTTTCGAAGGTGTTAATATTACTTTCTTTACCCCACCCTATAACCACATATAACCCATTCCACGTGAAAATGGTATGTGCAATCACAATTAACACCCCTGGACGTTTGTCCTGTTGGGTCATATATATTTGCATGTCCGTTGATGCATCTGCCCTGTTCATACATCCACACCTGATGGCCCGTTGCCATCAATTAACCCTGCATGTTGTTGGACTGTGTATTTCTGTTCAAATTATGCATGTGTTATGCACGCTGTTCAATGGTGTGAATATCTGGGTGTTTGGTTAATGGGAATACTAATGCATGCTGTTACAACTAATTGTGAATGGTATTATATGTCACTAACCCAAACTGTCATGACATAATGCAAAACATAGGACGACAGGGAAGGCGGGTTCTAGCGGACCCACCTCTCCCACCTCAGCTGGCGAGTGCACCTGGCACTAGTGCCGAGTCCGGACCCTCCTCCGGTGGCCCTGTGCCACCTGCAGGTGGAAGTGCTGCAGGGGTTGGGGCTTGCCCCCCATCTGCAAGTGTGGCCGGAGGAGATCCACCACTCACCCTCCATAGCGTCCAGACTGTGGTGCGTAGGGAGATTCGGGACTCTGTCCTTGAGCCCCTACACCAGCTCGAGGCACGGGTGGCGCAACTAACGGGCATACCTGTTGCCCCGCCTACACAGCCTCCAGCACAGCCCCGTCCTGGGCAGTGAAGGAACAGTGGCAACTGCCTATGGGTGGGGATATCAGTTCCACTGTTGCCATCTGTGGGCTCATGGGCTCTGGATATCCAAACCTCCGTCCCCGTCAATTGTGTAACCCCCCCACATGTGTCATACACCGCCCCTGTATGCACCTTGTTTGTCTTGTCTGTTTACCTACCCAACCTACCTCCCCAGCTGAACCGACTTCCTTCACCTGACATACCACTCTTACCTGAAAAAAAAAAAAAAATAAAAAAGGGCACTCTGTACCCACAAAAAAATTATGCCCCATACATCGCTGCCCATTCCGCACACATGTCCGCTGGACATGGAACCTATCAATTACAATTGGTTGTACAACAAGTATTATTGTTGTCCTGACACCTCTTTCAGGGGTGGAAGGTTTCAAATGTCACACCAAATTACATACATATGCACAGCTGTTGCTGATGAAGAAATGGGCAGCAATGGGCCTTACCTACATCCCTCCTGCACATCCCAAGCTTGTTTTCCTACTGTCTTACCCTCTTTGTGACCCCTTTTTCACCACTTTCCTGTCTCCCCATTTTCTTTTCTTTCAAAGAAAATAGCACGGGTGTGCGCCAGAGTAAGCACTGTTAAGCGGTTGTAACCGGGTGTGCGCGGAGCTAACCACCAGTGCGCATGTGTGAGCTCCGTGCAAACCAGCGCTAGCCCGGTTGCAACTGCTTAAAAGTGCCTTAGTCACTGTGATTGACAGGTCCTGTACTCAGTTCAAAAGAAAAATAAACCCCCACTGTCAGTCCCGAACACAGGACCTTGGAAACACTAGTCTGTACAACCTACCACTAAGCCATGGCTCTTATACAAAAACATTGTGCTAAAATAAATATAACATGTAAAAGTAGGGATGAATGTAAAGGGAATATAGGATGTGTAGTACACAAAGCATGTCATTTAAAATAAATGTCAAAACTACTGGATTTCCATAATAGTAGTATGTGAAAAGAAACAGCCATGCTAGTTGGCAGCCTGTAGATAATAAGGTCAGTTAAAGTACATAGATATATGTATGCATATGTACATATATATATATATATATATATATATATATATATAAATATATCTATATATAGTTGTAGGAGTCAATGTGCATACACACTTGCTACAGGGAACATGAGAGAGGAATGGAGAATTGTGAATATACAACACAGCCTGAAGCATGAGAGAGATACTAACCTTTACAGTCACAGAACACTGTCCACAGCATACCAGCATGGTCCCCCCCTCACAATCTGAAAGGGCAACGCCTATCCCACATACCCTTTTATAGCACTGACCTGAAATCACAGTGAGAACTGCAATCAGTACACAACTGGCTGTATGCAATTAGCAAATGCTGGCTTACAATTGGTGCAGAGGCCATCACATGGACCTATGCAGATACCTACAAAAGCATCCAGTGCTAACACTCCCCACATGCAATACATTCATTGCATTGTCTGTAAGCAGACAGAGGGAGAGAGAGAAGTGAGAGAGAGAGAGCAAAAAAAAAAAAAAAAAACAGACACTGTGACTCTGTAACCTGAAGCTGTCAGCACTGACAGTAGCAGCAGCAGGCAGAAGCTGTGGTAACGCAACCAGCTGCGACAAACAGAGGTAATGCAAAGTAGCAGGTTAATAGTGTGCATACTGTGAACCCACCAAATGTGTCATAGGTCTGTATCCATAGGTATGTCCATGTGATATGTTGTGTGTACGTAGTTCCACCAAAAGGGGATGACCATACATCACATGTCAAGCAGTCATAGGCCAGGATCCTGGCAGCATGTGTCTGTGCATTGGCCCAGCAATGGCTGTAGTGACTGCTTTGAAATGTCAGCCCATCCCAAAGGCACACTGGCTGGGAACAAGTGTGTGCAGGTACCTGATGTCACTGCATATGCATCCCATACTGCATAATTCCATAGAGTAGCAGACCAGGCCCATTATGCATATGATGTGGTAATTCCCAGGGTCAGTCGAGGTGCCCCCTTAGTGTTGTGGGACCACTTTTGCTGTATGCCACTGTCCAGGTACATATCCTGTAGCACGGCCAAGATAAACTATCAGTGTTACATGCGGTGGTATGTCCTCTCAGAGTGCCGGTAGCACACATCCAGGGGGACCATGAGGTCACAGTGATGCTGTGTGTTCTCCTCTGCTGAGGGTGGCCCTCACCTGGACATGTGCGATGATAGGGAGGTTACATCCAGCTGGGATAAATACTTCAAAGGTGGGGGAGAAGGAGGGGGGATATGTGCACCGAACATGTTTGCAGGATTGTTGCCAATATGCGTGTGTTTGGTGAATGTTAAGTAGGTGTGGATTAACACAGAGCATATCTGAGGCATGTGGTCCATATGTGTAACATAACTGAAGAAGGCCTTGTGGTCATCCATAGTGTTTGTGTCCATTTCCCTCCCAGAGTAGGCCGTGGCTGTTGTTATGATGGACTGTAGCGTAGTACCAGTGCTGACCACAGATGCCTACCCTTAATGTGAATGTGCTCTGTCCTGCAGTAGCCTCCTGCTATTGTTATACAATCTGCCTCTGTCTGGGGTCCACCGGACAGGATGCCTAACCTTTGTGCATAGGGTCTGGGTTAGACATGTGTGTGCAAGTGTCATACAATCCGCGGCATGTCCGTGGTAAGCATTTGCAAAGGGGTCAGCAGTGTGGCTTGTGGCTTCCACTGGCCCAGTGTGCTGCATGGATACCATCTCAGTCCCAGCAAGTGAATAACTGTCTAATCACATACATATCAAAGTAGTCTACTGTGCTGGTGGTGGTGGTGGGATATGTATATCCAAGCCGAGTAACGTCTGTCCACATCACAGTAGTGGACGGTGTCCCACATACAGTACCTTGGGATGAACCCCCAGAGTGAGGTTGTGCATTGCACCTGTCAGTGTGTGCTGACCAATGGGGCATGCTACTACGTTGTGTGGAATGTGGCAGGTATTGTTGCACAGGTGTTGGCTGAGCACTGATATCTGGCCATGTACCTGTGTATCCACCACGACACACACACATGCAACATATGGAAGTAGTAGTATATCACTACACATGAGTATCATGTATAGTATGTGTGCCATATATTGCTGACATGGTCTGCTGATATCCTGTCTGTGTTCTCTTCCAGGGAGATGGCGCGACAGCGTAACCCGCCTACTCTGTGGCGGAAGATGAGGAGATCCACCAGAGCCTGGTGCGGGAGTATGACATCCTGTTTTCCCGCACCAGTCAGAATCAGCAGGAGAAGGCCGCACTGTGGCAAGAACTTGTCCGTAGGGTAAATGATATTGGCACGCATAACAGGACATATGAGCAGGTACGACATCACTGCAGTGATTTAATCCAAAGTGTCCGGCAGCGTGCATCAGATATCAACAGGCAACAAGTCGCCACAGGAGGTGGGGTGGCCACACATCCCCCCCTCACCAGACTGGAGGGGCTACTCCTAAGTGTTGTGGCTCCAGCCCCGGAACACCAACAGCAGTACACCTGCATTATGATGGAGGCTGGTTCCACACAGCAGCACGACATGGAGCGTGCAGGTAATATGCCATATGTACACCTGACTGTTCTGTACACTGTATCATATGCAATATCAATGGCACAGATGTGCCCACTGACATTAATCTCATCATTTCTGCAGGTCCCTCCAGGGTTACAGCGAGACAGGCCATCCATGCTGGTGAGTGTGTTTAACATAACCTATAATAGTCCTGATAATGCTAGTAACAGTAGTGTAACTCAGTAGTGCTCTGTCTGTATACTGCAGGGTGTGCATGTGTGCATGTGTGCAGGTGTGTCTGTACCCATGTGTGCATGTGTGCAGGTGTGCCTGTGTCCACGTGTGCATCTGTGCATGTGTGCCTGTGTCCACGTGTGCATGTGTGCATGTGTGCCTGTGTCCATGTGTGCATGTGTGCATGTGTGCATATGTGCATGTGTGCCTGTGTCCACGTGTGCATGTGTGCATGTGTGCATGAGTGCATGTGTACACGTGACCATGTGTGCATGTGTGCATGTGTGCATGTGAACACGTGTGCATGTGTGCATGTGTCCATGTGTGCATGTGTCCACGTGTGCATGTGTGCATGTGTCCACGTGTGCATGTGTCCACGTGTGCATGTGTGCATGTGTGCCTGTGTGCATGTGTGCATGTGTGCCTGTGTGCATGTGTCCATGTGTGCATGTGTGCATGTGTGTATAAGTGCATCACTGGTAACAGTGTCTGGAGACTGTAAACTGTGTTTCCTGTCTTCATCCCACAGGTTCTGGGGCTGCTCTGGTGACCTGCAGCAGGGGACCTGAATCCTGTGCCACGGCTACTGGTAATGATGATATATGTGTAATGGTACAGGAAGGTGTGTCAGGGTCTGCCATTGGTCAGCCAATTGACAGTACACAGCTGTCAACCCCATCATTGTGCACAGTCATCCTGCCTGTACATCCTTTGTCACCATTGTCCCTAGGTGATGGACAGGATACAGCGGGCATAGACCAGGGTAATGTGGTACCTGTGGCACATGCATCCCCACACAGCAGCCATGGGCAGGGTCCTCCGATGGTACCACACAGACAGTTGCCCATGGGTTCTCATGGGAGCATCCGTGGGCGTACTGCTTCTGGCCGACATGCCCAAAGAGGTCTGTCAACCTCAGCTATATTTTGGACTGTCATGCAGGCTCAGTCACGTATGGAAAGGTACACCAGACAGGGTCTGAGGGAGCTCAGAGCATGTCGCACAGCCATGACAGACAGTATGCGTGACATTGCGGATGCTATCCGTAACTTCACCGATGTCATAGACAGACGTTGTGGGGATATATTACAGCAGTTCCACAACCAGATGTCCATGAGCCAGGGCAATGGTGGGTGTCTGCGGCGTCAACGTGGCCATATGCCGGCAGCGGCAGCAGCTGGCAGTCGGCGCTGACGACAACAGGCTCGCGCACGCCCCCATAGTGCCAGCAGCAGCCCCAGCAATGCTGGGTCTGTGCTGTCATCGGAGCGCCCCAGGAGACCACGTGCACGTGGCTCTGGACAGTCCCAACAGGGACATGTGTCCAGTCAACACACCCCCACTTCTGATGACAGTACCCAGTCAGGCTTTGTACTGGATACGGTCCGTAGCACCCCTGCCAGGCACAGGTACCGTGTCCGTGCACACAGACACTGATCTGTATGGCCTGCCAGGTGCAGTCTGTGGCTGTCCACAAACCCCTGTATATGGCAGCCATGAGGTCGAACTGTGTGCGTGCATACACACATGCGAAATGTTAACACTTAGGGCAACCACATACACGCACACACTGCACCAACACTGCCCCACCCTGTACTGCTGCCCCTCACCAACACACATACACACACATGTCAATTGGTGGTATCAGTGGCTGACTCAGGCATACCTAATCCACACCCTGTGCATATGATGACACTGTGCCACCTCCTGCAATCTCCAACATCATTGCGGGAATAGGTAAACACGTTGCTGATGCACAGGGTGACTACATATACGTGTATTAGTAGTATCATGTTGGTAACAGTACAGTGTGCTGCTATGACTGTGTGTGTACCCCAGCATGCCTGCTGTAGTAACTGTATGAATGTCCTGAATTGTTATCTGCACCCATAGTACATACCAAAGTATAACAGCTGCACATAATTGCATGCCGGTGGTAAGGTTGTCAACAGATAGCCGCATACATGGGTAGCACAGGGGGAAAGCTAATGCAAGTAGTGATATGCAATGGTGGACATGTACAGTAATGGTGTCAAGATGCCCACAACGACTATGCCATGTGGATGTTCGTGCATCTAGATATGTGTGCAGTACCAATGTAGTCCAGATCACAAATAAGTATGACATAATATCGGTTCTACCATGGGCATCTGTGCTGCGTATTCCTGGGTACATGTTGATAGTGCCTACATATTTGCATTGTTACTTACTGTTATTGTTACCCCTTCTTTGTTGTATAATGCAGTACTTCCAGCCCTGTGTACTGTAGCTTTGTTTGCATGCATGTTCGCTTGGGGTCCCCTGGAACACTGCTTACACCTGTAATGCAGAGTTACAGTGCTTCTGTAGACTGCTATGACATCTGCATAGCGTACCATATGTATGTCAACCTTACACATGACAGAACGTCACTGTCTGTCCTGTACGCATGTACGTTGCCTGTGACACATTGCACACGTCTTACCTGGCATTTACCCACGTGTGCAGTCATATATGTCAGTGCTATGAAACAGTGGCAGTCCACCCACACATACACACCTTCAGTATGTTGTTCCCCATTGGCCCTATGTGTTGGTACTCACCATGGCAATCACACTACTAGGGTGGCATGTGCAAAGGTAACCTGTGAATCACCTCTATGGTCCAGTCGTGGTTTATGTGAGTCATGTGTCATTGTCACAGCTGCCACATGTATGCAGTCAGCCATCACCCTTGGCCAGGAACGTACAACACATGTGTGGGATGCCACCACACAGCCAATCTGGGGACTGGTCTCTGAACCCAGTAATGCCATACCCTGTCAGGTGGCATGTCATATATACTACCCAGGACAAACGTCAACCCCAATCCCTGCTGCTACTATTGATAATACCCTGAAGATGTTCCTGATAGCTTTGACCAGTCCTTTACTGAGACATTGCAGGCCCTAGCTAGCCATCTACCTCCTAGCTCCCCTGGTCCTGAAAGCAGCACCCTAGAAAACTACTTGTCCAGCTGCCAACCAGTCGCCACTTCACTTCTCCGTACCTTGATTGTAACAGTGAAACCCACTACACTGTCTGCTGATCAACTCCTGCAGTACCTATCAAAACCAGATGATGCTATTGCTTACCCGTCTCAAAGGTAATCAAAGGAACCATGTTAGAATCTAACTTTCCCACCATCTGGAAAATGTCATATGTAATCCCACTTCACACAGGAGGCAGCTCTACTGAAGTCTCCAATTATAGGCCAATAGCTATACTCTCTCCACTTGCAGAGATTATGGAAACTTTCATCATAGACAAGTCATGCACCACCTAATCCAAACTCGCATTATGGCAGACACTCAGCATGGCTTACGTCCTCATCACAGCACTACGTCAGGCCTCCTAGCCTTTACTAACACCATAAGCCATACTTGCAACATTAATTATATATCCACAGCCCTCTTTTTGGATAACTCAAAGGCATACGATATGGTTGATCACCAACTTGTACTCCACACCCTGCACAGACTATCTAGATACTGGAACCTTCCAATGGTGTCAATCCTACCTGCATGGTCGACAGCAGGCCGGCCTCTGGCAGAACAAACCCTCTAACCTTCTACCTAACACCCTCAGAGTACCACAAGGCTCTATCCTAGGGCCCTTGCTGTCCTCCATCATCATTAACGATCATTATACTGTCATCCCAAAAGTCAGCTGTATCCAATATGCTGTATACTCTACTCTGATCTGCTCAGCCACATCTCCAGTAGAGTTATGGTCAGCTACCCAGACCACCTTTAATACAATAGCAAACTGGCTTTCTGAACATCGTCTGATCCTAAATCCCAATCAAACTAAACTGCTGTTATTCCACCAACACGTAGGTCTACCACTTTCACCGTTACCATAACATCAACTGATGGCACAATAATCTCCCCTGACCCATCTCCGAAACTATTAGGTGTCATCATAGACAATAATCTCATATGTGACATACATGTTAACCAGATTAGCAAAGCCATCAATAGAAAGCTAGGGTCACTTTACAGAATTAAAGCCTTCCTAGCCCCTCCAGCTAAAGGTGCCATAGCTCGCTCACACCTTGTTTCAGCCCTTCTGTATGCATCCCCTCTACTCTCACATATGAACAAGACTGTCCTTAACAAGCACTCGATTTGCTACAACCACATTGCCAGGTTTGCCACTGGCCCGCCTTTTAGGACACATCATTTCATCAATCTAAATCAGCTTGGTTGGCTTGCAATACCCAGCCTAATACAGTATAACCAACTGATTATGGCCTATAAAATCCGCTATAATCCAGACAATACTCCTGCACTTAAATTATTATCACCCCCTATAACAATCCTAGACCACTTCGATCCTCTAACAATGTACTACTTCAAACTAGCAAGTTTAATAACACAGCTGGTGATTTTCTTTGCAAACCCTGTAAGTAGATCCTGGAACTCACTTCCAGCTGATATTACCCTAATGTCCACCTTAGGTCATTTAACAGTAGACTCAAACAACATTTGTCACGTAACTGGCTATGTCAATGTATCAAGCCTGGCTAACTCAAATGTGTAACTTCTGTGAACCACTTTACTGTGTAATTTCAATTTAATCCTGGCTTGTGCTCAGGTCTAACATTAACCTGTGGAACATGTTTGACTTGCTTACTTATGTAATCTCTGTAAATAATCTGTTTGTACTATGTAATGCTAGTATTCTGTAATGCTGTATCTGCTACCCTCGTAGCTTGTCTCCACGGGCCTCCCTTGGAAATGGACATGCATCCAGTTGGGCTATCCCAGTCAACAAATGTAGGATAAATAAATAAATCAATACAATATATTACAGTGACGACAATACCAGTCAGACATTGACACACACTGACAGCATGCTGAACACACTGGGGCATACGTGGGGACTCAGACTAGCAGTCTGCCTGGGCATCACACACCTCCGCAGCTGGCACACAGGCATATGTTCCGTCGAACAGAGCACATGCCACACATGGCACGCACATCCCCTGTGCCACACACCCACAGCCTGTAGGGCTACACAACACACCTGCTACAGCCGTGTCAGGTACCTGTCATGTGTGCTGCACTGGGGTCCCGCTCAACAGGCTGTATCTGGTGAAGGTCACAGTGATATGACTCAGGGCACTATGGTCCACCACAGCACACATGCATACAGGTCAGACAGAGGCATGGACAGATATGACTCACTCATTGACCATGCCAGTGTGGCTGCCTGGGACATACCTCCCTGGACTACATGATAGGGAACATAGAATGGATCTCTCAGCATGTGGCACAGGCCAGTATGAGCCTGATGTTGGTTGCCAACATACCCTCACCAGGTATTCTACCACTATATGTGGGAAGGCTGTTGTATGTCTACATTATGCTCAGTCTCCACTGTCATTCATAGGGTATCCACTGGCTGTCAACGTGCTTACATGCTAGGGAAGCCACATTGATGTGCACGGGTCATCTTGCACGTGACACCCATGGCCCGATGTATAATGGCAAGGCTCCTTGGTACACACATACTGCCTTATGCTGCAGGACATGGTTTACATAGTGACCTCCGTGGGTATCACACAGGTTAGGACACTAACAGTGCTGCTACACAACAACAGCAGTGTACACCGGAGGATGCATGCACCAGACACTGCCCTCAGCACGGTGAACTGCAATGTCTGTGCAGTACCGGATGCATGATTCATGGCTCACAGGTGTTACCCATCACTGACAGGTTATGCCCCATACAATGCCTGTCGTCCCCTACACATGTAACACACATGGATAGGGGGGTGGTATCCCAAGGTAATACAGATACACACACCTCCAGGTTGTTGGCACAGCACAAACCATCAGGGCCTACTCATGTGCAGCTGGCAGTGTGTCGGACTGCCATCTGGTTCATAGCCTGGCACACACAACCCTCACATACACAGGAAGACCACCTATCCTCCATAACAACACCGGCAATATGACAGTCTTATGAACTGTATTTATAAGGCCGTACTGCATCCAGCCGAACATTGTGTGTGAGCATTACTGTAGCTACAACACTCTAGTTGAAGAGTTCACAGCATGTGGTCACCGAATTGCAGTGGAATGACATGTTACCACTACCACAACAGGTGGGAACATGCAGCACCTGTACATTGACTACATGTACACTATATGGCCCAGACCAGATGTGTATCCCCTGCTGTAGGTCTTTCACCATAGACACCCACACAGTATAGGGACATACCATGTGCGGACCCTGCACAGTAAGACACAGTCATATTGGTATACATTGCTAATACCATTTATCCACACGAAGCATGTGTCAGACATGGTAACTACTGCAGGTCACAGGTATTTATGTGTATGTGTCACACACATACATCATGTGTGCAATGCCATTGCTGGGTTAGGCAATGGCATGCATTGTTATGTACAAACACCCACACAAGGTCATAGTGTGTGACACAACCACACGTGACAGTTGTGGGTTACCAAAACATGCTTATCTGTACTCTGACAATGGTAATAGACACAGTAGCAGAGCACACTATTGGCATTACTAGCCAACTAGCCCTGTTTGGCTGTGCTGATAGTGTGGTGACATCCCCTGTGTTTACTGGGGGAGTATGCAGCATCTGGTGTATTGTAGTATTTGCCAAAAGGATCTGTTCCCTCACACTTGCATTTACACACACCCTACTACCCCCACACACATGCACACTTGCCATTTGCAGGATTCATTCCCCTACCTACCTAAGTCATGACACGTGAGAGGGACGCATTAGCAAAGCACACTGTTCGGTTTACTAGATAGTTCCTCGTCTCTGGCTATACTTATAGGGTGCTGACAACATCAGTACTTTGAAAGGGTAATGTGCATCAGGTAGTGTGATCACCTGATTGCCAAAACTAACATGTTTTCTTGAAATGCACACACACAAACTTCCCACATGCAAACACACACACATGTCATTTACAGGTTTCAAACTCCTACCTAACTACATTACGATACGCAGGGGAAACGCATTAGCAGAGCGCGCTATTCGCATTACTGGGAGGCTTCCCTTCTCCTGCTGTACTTATAGGATGCTGACATCATCTGTGTTTAGAAAGGGGAGTGTGCATCCTGTAGTGTGTTCTCCCAGTTGCCAAAAGGAACATTTCCCTCATACATATCTGCACACACACAATAACCCCCCCCATCCAAACACACACACTTGGCATTTGCAGGATTCAAACCACTACCTAACTATGTTATGACACTTGGGACGGATGCATTAGCAGAGCACGCTATTCGCATTACTGGGAGGCTTTCCTTCTCCTGCTGTACTTATAGGGTGCTGACATCATCTGTGTTTAGAAAGGGGAGTGTGCATCCTGTAGTGTGTTCTCCCAGTTGCCAAAAGGGACATTTCCCTCTCACAGCCTTTCACACACACAAACCCCACTCACCCACACACACTGAGCATTTGCGGGATTCGAACCCCTACCTAACTATATTATGACACTTGAGGGTGACGCATTAGCAGAGCGCACTATCCGAATTACTGGGCATCTGTTCTGCACCTGTAGTATTTCTAGGGTGCTGACATCTTCATTTCCACATAGGTTTGTAGATGTCGTACTACCTGTCAGGTGGGGGATAGCATATATATGCATTTGCAGCCACCTACATCAGGGTCAGATATGCACATCGCACTGGCAGGTTATGTTCTATACCATGCTTTGGGACCACAGGACCTGTAACACACAACACAGCCAGTCCAGCACACCACACCCACATCCAGGACACACACTTAGCTTCCCTGGGAACAGTGCCAGGATATGCAGGTATTCACATACACCATTCCAGTTGTTAACATCAGGTACAGGCATATTGTGTGTGAGAACTACTCAGGCCTCTACCACTTTACCCTACCACCACTACAATTTGTGGGTCCATGTGCTATGGCAGAACCACACACCACAGCCACATGGGTTAATACATATTGCACCTGTCCATCTGCAACGTGGGTACTCACAGTTCCACACCAGAGGTAGACCACCATTGTTGATACCTGCCCATGTCCACCTTTCCCTGGACATCCGTATCTCATCTCCACCCCCAGGCAAGGTTGTCACTGCACACAAACTGTGTTTAGCACAAGCAGACTCTACACTTGTGTAGACTGGGGTGGATGACTTCAGAGAACCCATGCTGGAGGACTATACTGGCCACTCAGCATAATCCTTGACACTTGCATCCTATGAGCATGTGTACAGTTTGCATTGGTCATGCTATCCCACATATACCCATGACTGCTCCACAACAAGACACCTGTCAGCTCTACACCGGCCATATATGCGCCGTTCAACAGACAGAGCGACCTACTACATTGCAGAGCTGTAGCCCACAGAGGGAGGACATCTGTGGATGGTTCCAGCACGGCACTTCATTCACACATACTCATTACAACACAGTGTTGACAGTGGAATCATCCAGAGAATGCAGGTAGGGCTCCCCTCAGTCTGTTATTGATGGACACCTACTGTCAGAGATCCTCAGCAACCCTCTCACAGCACACACCGACAACATGGCTGTGGCTTAGCACATTCAATCCCTGAGACCTCCACGGTGCCCCTGCTTGACAGAGGCACAGCTCACTAGCCTCACATGTCGCCTTCTGTGACCTACTTTACAGTGGCACGGTAGCCTACTATCCTGGGGATGCAGATGCCAAGCACACTCTGACTGAGCTGCCATTCCCTGGGACAAGAAGCCTAGTATAGACCTCTACACCCATATGTTCAATTGTTGGATGCACAATATTTGTTGTGCTGTTCTACTGTTTGCAGGTCTTTATTGCCATAGCATTCTCTGTCCCTATGACCAACTTGTGTATCTGTGGCAGATGTTTGCATATGACGGCGATCCACTATATCACTTATGTCTCTGTGGTCATTTACTGTGTGCACTGGGCTGATTGTTGTGTTGTGGTTGGTTCCTGGACTGACACGTACAAATACCAGATATGTGTGGCCAACTGCTACACAGAGATATGGCCTAAGTGTGTGAGCATGCCCAGTTCAGCCTTTCCATGGCATGTTGTCTGACATATGCCTCATTTATCAAAGTGTGCGAGCATGCCCAGTGTGAGCTTTCCATATGTTGTACTCTGAAGTCCAACACATATTTGGGTGTGTGTGACCTTCATCATTATCACACGTTTATGATTGTGTGCTGGGTGTCATGTTGTGTACTAACTGGCCAACTGCTTCGTGTCTGCCACAACAGGGATTATACTGTGCCTGCAGGAATTGCATGGGATACTTTGCAGACAGTTCTCAACATGCTTTCATAATGACCTAACACTGTAGTACAGTATAGTGTACTGGTTCGGTATTTCACTGTAGTGGACAGTATCCTGGGCTTTAGTCCTATCACTGCTTGACATCTTCATAGTGAGCACGACAGACTGTGTAGGGGCCAGTTGTGCACATATGACCATGTTGCAATATGTTCAGATATGGACTACCTACACCAGGCTCGTCCAACATTGCTAGTGTATTCCACAACATGGGTGGACATTGGCAAACACTAGCGATGTTCTGTAGGCCATTGCTGATGGTAGTCACAGGGTGTGTTTGTCCTTCGACACACATTGCAACTGGAGTTTGCCATTACATATGTCATGGTTGGTATACTGTGCCTCTGTCTACCTCTGACATAACAGTGATACCCAGGGTAGCCTACCATCTCCCATACACTCATCAGGATGCCTCTTGAGGGGTGTCGATATGTGGCACTCTGGCTGACCTGTACCAGGAGTTTACTGCAGTGTGGGGGTGCCTTCTGTGTTATGGATCATTCTGTACAGCTTGTCCTATGTATGTCAGTGCTGGGGTTCAGGTCTCTCATGTGCATAGCTCACTGCCATTCAGATTGTACAAGGTGCAACATGTTCATTCATTCCAGGTTGGACATGGCATCATACATCAGGCACAGCTTTCCTGTAGCCGGGAAGGATGGCAGTGTGTGGGGCTGCAGTTTGTTTACTCAGGCAACACATGGCATCTGTTCAGGCTCTTTGCTACCCCTGGTGGGGTACTGTTGTGGACTTTACAGTTGTTGGAGGTGTCTGCTGCGGTATATCCCACAAGGGCTATTGTAGTCAGTTGTGATGCTGATGGAGGATGGCTGCAGAGCCAGAGTGATTTCCCTTATCTACATCTGCCAGCCTTCATGTTTGGGTGGGTATATGGTACATGTTTCTACGAACACTACAGACACATGTTTGTCCAGTGCAGGTTATTTATCACCTTTTGTACCCAGGTCTCACATTACATGTTAGGTGCCTCATGGGTTAACACCTGTGTGGTATTTTGTGGGCACTTACTGTATATCCACAGTGGTTGTCTATACACATTTCTGCGATTAGCTTGCTGATTTGGCTATGGCTACAGTTGTTTGTTTGTGGGTGGCCCTTTTGTGGGTTTCTTGTGTCAGCTGGGGGTCAGATACGGTGGGCTGTTTGTACTCCTCTGCATACATGCTCAGTCACAGTCCTTCCATGTTGGCCTATACCTATGGGACATGTATACAGAACGGGGGTGGGGGGGCCAAGACCAGGCCTTGTGGGATGCCACTCATATCCGCTTTGTAGTCTGGCATGGATGCAGCATGTCTGACCATGTCAGTTCTGTCCTTGGTCTGCTTTGCAACCCCTCTACTGACATAGGGGTGTATATTTAAGCTGGTGAACGTATCCATACTGAACACTTACGGTATGGTCTAGAAGCATGTGCACGGTCCAGCTACGCTGTGTGAACCACATAGCCCTCATCACTGACCTTAATGACTGCTTCAAATGGGTCTGACATGTTTAGGGGCCGGTTCTGCAGTTACAACAGCCACAGTGTGTCGGGTCTGGTATCAGTAGGTCCACATTAGCCTTCTGTCTGCGGTACATACTGATCCTTTCCATAGCTGTGCAGAACAAGCTTGTCAGGATCCTGGGGTGTTAGTTTGGAGTATCCATTCAGGCAACCCCTTTGTTGTGATGGACCACTGTTGTTGTACACTGCTCTTTGGGTACATACCCTGTGGTAAGGCTGACATTGACCAGTAGTGTGATTTTGCATTCCATTACTCTTGGGGTCCATGTTGGCCTCAGCACAGGACACCGTCACATACCTTTGCTGCTGTGTGTTCTGCTTTGCAGATGATGGCTGTTACCTCAGCATCTGCAATGTCAGGGACCATCTGCTGGGATAGGTATTTTGCACTCGGGGGTGTTTGCACTGCACCTGACAGGTTGTATGTTAGCAATATGTGTGTGTGTTTGGTATGTTGTTTGTAATATCTGTGTGATTTGGAGCATATCTGTGGATGCCCAACATTGTTCCTACCATCAGTTGGGTAAGCCTTGTGATTATCCTTAGTGTCCTGTACATGTTGTATCTTCATAGGTTCATGGGTTCATAGTAGGCTAGACACCCAAGGCCATTGGTAAGCCTAGCTAGAGTGTGTCGTCCCCTTGCTATGTTCAATTATGGCCATTTATGAGGTTCTTCACTGTGCCTCTGTCTGGTCGTGACACAGTGGGGACCCCCGGTATACATGTACGGTCATCCATCCACTTGGCAATATTCCTGTTGAGGGGTGTCAGTGAGGGGCTCTGCCTACCATGGATTGGGATCCTGTTTCTGGGTGTGGGGAGCCTATGGGTTATGTATCTGTCCCTCCAGCACATCTTATTTCATTATGTGTTGAGGTTGACATCTGTGACTCTCACAGCTCCAATGGCTTTGATTTCCTGTGGTGTAGCATGTCCATTACTCCTGTGTTGGACATGGCCTGGTACAACAGACATACAATGCCTCTGTGTAGGCAGTGTGTGACTGCAGTCAGCTGGGGTGTCTACAGCCAGGCAGCATATGACATATATTTCACCCTTTATCCTGTTGGTGGGGTAACTATGAGGTCTTCCAAACCGCTGCAGGTGTCACGTATGGTACATCCCATATGAGTCATTGTACTAGATTATGGGTCTGATAAGGGGACAGTACAGCCGCACAGTGATCCCTGTTGATGTTGGTGTGAATCCTTTCATGATACGGTGTCCAGTATCAACAGTCTTCATAGCCACATTGGCATTGTGGCTGTCACATGACAGATTAATGTCGACCTGTGCCCCTAGGTCCCTGATGACTCCTTGCATACATAATGGTTTGACACCTATGTGGTACTTTGTGTACCTTGTCTGGTATTTGGTGGGACATCCATACTGTCCAGTGTCTTCGGATGTCTGGGTGGGGTTCTTGTGTGTGAGAGTGTGGTCTGTCGCATGCTACAGACTGTACAGCAGTTTTGACTACAGTTATGTGCACATGGGTGGTGTCCACTGCTTTGTGCATTGTCAGTTACCTGGCTATATGGGTGTCTGTGCTGCATATAGATACTCCCCCTCCTTTGATGTCTTGGTGCAGGTGTTGGGGCCATAACACATGGTATGTGGTATAACCTAGTAGTGCTGGTGTGGTATCACTAGGCCTGCAGCAGGCTTCTGTCACTGGACAGGCATCAATGTTCTCCATAATGGGAAGTGCCTCAGGGCATGCATATTGCAGTTTACACATCTGGCATTGGGCAGCATTACCCTTATGTTTCCTACCACTTATGTTTTCTAGGGTGGTGGGTAGTCTTTTTGGCCTTGCCTACATATGGCTCTATGGAGGCGGCAAAGGCCTTATCCAGTATCCAGACACACACGGGTAACAGCTGACAGCCACCCTGTAACAGCAGCATGGCTTATCATGCTTGACATCTCAAGCGGACACACATTACACCCTCTTGGACTGACAGCTGTAACTGTGCCAGCTGTTAAACATGAGCATTCTGTGTTTGTACTGTGGCATCATTCTTGGTGAGGGTTGGATGCTGCACACAGCCAGTGTCATCCCGCCCTGGGGTACATACTGAGGGACCATACATGTCTCATTTGTTGTTGACCAGGGAGGTACATCTCAGGTAATTCACCCCAACATGGACATTGAGTGCATCATATTCCTGCTTGCTTTGGGGGTGACCTGCATACTTATGTTACGTGGCATTTTGTGGCTACCTACAAGCAGCTTACTCTACCCTTTCCCTTGTTCAGTCTGGTGAGTGGGACAGCTGTGTTTCTGCCTATACAGACACCTATTACGACTGTATCAGGCATTTGTTTCTCCTTCGGGCCTGTGACTGTTTGGCACACCAGCTTTGCATACTATTCGTTGCATGTGCTATGTTTGAAGGTTGTGGTTGCTTGTGATCTACTTTGGAGGCGTCTGTTGGTGTGGTGTGTTTGTAATTGAGGCCTCCGGGAATATTTGTCTGTGTTTATGTGTTTGGTTTACAGTTGTGGTAGGTCTATGTGGGAATGGGTTCGTGGTGTATGTGGTTACCTTCTCCTCCTGACTAGTGTTGACAGTACTGGCTTGTTGGAGCTCAACCTCTGCTTTGGATACATGGATGCATCTATCACATATGTTTGTATTTATTCGGGGGTGTTGTGGTTGTCTGTGTACTTGGTACTGGCGTCACATTGCCTCTGGATTCATAGGTTATACTTGTTGTGGCTGGACTTAGTGGATTGTATGTGTGGACATATGTTGTTGCCATACTACTGGTCAGTGATTACTTCCCTTTTATGTTTGCTCTATCATGTGGTATCTTCCTCATTCTCTTGCATGGTTTGGTAATGGCTGGAGCCCAGCATGCCAGATGTCTGCGTGTATGGCATTGTGTGTTGTTGTTATTTGTGACTGCATACTCCAAGCATTCCTGGCTGTGTTCATGGAATGCCTGTATAACATGTTCTGTGGTGTGTCCCATGTTCTGCACTTGCACAGGGCCTTTTGTGGATTCAACATCGGTTTTGAGGGCTGCAACCTATAATTTACACATGTTTTTCACTGTGGTATTCTGGCCAGGGACTGGGGTCGGGTGTGTATTTCCAGTGTGCTTACTCTATGGTCTTGTCTTACCAGTGAGGGGTACACTTCTCATCTTGCCATCCAGTACACATGTTGCTGATTATCACATCCAGTATGCTTACCCCTCTTGTGGGGGTAGTACATTGTTCCTGGGCAGTTTGGTTTATGGAGTCTGGGTAATTTTCCCCTACTGTGTTGGTGCTAGTACGATGCTACCGGTGTATGTCTGGGTATTTTCAGTTGAGCAATATAATGCGGTTTGGGGGGCTTGATATATTCATGTATTCTGACATAGCCCAGGTGATGTTCCTGGTATTAGGACAGTGGTCTGCAGCAGGCTATCTACTGCGAGGCAGTTTTAGCCATTGGTATTTGACCATGGCTATTCCATGCTGCTTCTTGTTGTGGTACCAACATGAGGGTGTGGTTATCCTTGCCATTTCTTGCTAGTCACCCTCCTTTTGTAGCTTGTTCCATGTTTTGTGGCTGTACAGCACAGTATGAGGTGTGACCTGGTAGTGCTAGGGTGCTGCTGTGAGCCTTGCCCAGTTCTCTATTACAGGACTGGTATCTACATTCTCCTTACTGTGCGCGTTTACACTGCATACATCTTGCTGTTTGTACATCTGTCATGGGGTAGTATTACATCTAGGTTCCTATCCCTTGTAGAACCTATGAGGTTGGGTGTGTGTTTTCCGACTTACCTATTCAGGGCATGTTGTGGGTACTGACAGCCTTTGCCAGTATCCATGGGGCATGGCATGCTAGGTGCATGCCACCCCTAGCAGGTGGTGCATCATGTCAAACTCCGCATATCTTTCCAGCCTGTGACACATTGGCTCCCCTTTGACTGACTGCATTACTTCAGCCGATTATTGTACTTGATCTTTTTGTCTTCATAGTGTGGCATCATGCTTGGTGAGGGTGAGATGTTAGGCAGGGTCTTCATGTTTGCATATACTAGATGATGTTACATTGCTTGACACATGGCAATCATGCCTCAGGTGGTGCTGCAGGGCTGCCTCTGTCGGATGCACATACTACACTCCCTATACATGTTTGAGAGCAGGTTGTGTCATGTTAGGCATCCCTGTTACTATATGAGTGAGTCAGAGAGGGGTATCATTCCCAGGGTTCCTACTGTGCCAGTGTATGTGCTATGCATTGCCTCTTTGCCAAGGCCAGGGCATACTGGGCACGCCTCCTTCTGCCTACTGGGGCAGGCTCAGGTTGTTCCTCCTCCGAGTCACGCTCTGCCTGTGATGGCCTTGGCAATGGCGGGGGGCTGTTTGGCCCGGCCCTATGCTGGTCCTGCTGCAGCTGTTTTCGCAAGATCATATTATGTAGCATAGCGCATACCATGACAATTTGGGTACATGTAGTTGGTGTGTACTGCAAGGCTCCACCAGATGTGTCCAGACACCGGAACCGTGACTTGAGCAGCCCAAACACATGCTCTATCACATTACGTGTTTGTGCGTGTGCCTCATTATGGCGTTCCTGTTCAGGTGTGTGTGCGTTTCTGATGGGTGTCATCAGCCACGGCTCCAGTGCATGGATGTCCCCATTGGCAAATGTCTGGTACAGCTGCGTCAAATGCCAGATGTGGGAATCGTGATAACTCCCAGGGCAGCCAGCACACACATTCATTATTATGCCCTGGGCATCACACATGACCTGGCAGTTGATGGAGGGGAAGCCCTTGCGGTTAATGTAGGCCCTACCCCGCTCACCTGCTGGTGCTTTGATGCGTATGTGCGTGCAGTCTATAGCACCCAGTACCTCAGGGTATTCCGCTATTTGCTGGAAGAAACGCATATTGCTGGCCAATACCTCACGGGCATTGGGGAAATATACATGATCACCGACATGTGCTGACATGGCATCCAGGAACTGATGTAGTACCCTGGAGGCTGATGCCTGTGATATCCCCATCATATCGCCAGTTGGTCTCTGGAAGGTACCTGTTGCTAGTATTCTTAGGCCAACACATACCTTGGTTTCCACTGGGATGGGTTCCCTCTGTTGGTTCTGTGTGTGAGGCGTGGCCTGCACAGCTCAACAATCTGCTGCAGGAGCTCTCTGTCCACTCTATAGCTCTACTATCTCCAGCTCATGTAACCCGTGGTAGGTGACCCTGGGCCTGTACACTCTTCTCCGTCTCCTCACTGTGGGTTGTCTGGCACCATCTGCATTGTCACCACCCTCAGCAAGTCGCCTATGTCTCATTATGACAGCTATGGCAGCCCCTAACATTTCTGCTCTGAGTGAAGCTTTTTCAGTTTTCACTTCTGTTAGCTTACTCCTGTCTTGCAGTGTCTCTTAATGGAAACATCCTGCACTACTGTTTGCAGAGTTTTAAGTGCTGGGCTGGGCTACTATTCTGCCTGTGTAATTGCCTGCTTCTAATTATTTTCACCTGCTAGCTTCAGCAGTTATCCCTGCTAGCTTCCTATTCATTCTGTTGCTTCCTTTTTCCTTTCTGTTTCCTCAGGGGGGAGCAACTTGCATACTATCTGAAACACGCTCACAGTGGCTTACACGCGCACACACATGCTTACACGGTTAAGAATCTACTTATTCGGGTTTAAACGCGCGTACACCCGCGCAAACACCGTTACACGTCTGCCAACAGCCTCCAACATACTCAGACTGCCTTACACGCACGTACACCCGCGCAAACATTGTTAAACATCTCCCAACACTCTCCCACATGCTCACACTGCCTTACACGCGCGCACACTGCCTTACTCAAGGCTTCATTTGGCACATCGCACATGCACTGCCAGCAAGAAACTTTGGTGTAGGTAACAGTGTACACCTTCCATTTCTTGACTTTCCATGACTTATCTAGTGGCACACCTCTTTCCATGATCTGTGCCTGTCATCTGTCATGTTACACTGGCCTCCAATGAACTGCATTTCTTTCTACCATTCCTCCCTGTGATGTCACCTATCTCCTACTCTATTCCTCCCCCTTTTGTATCTCTTACACTACTCAGACTGTACTCATTTGGTATGTGACTGTGAGATTCAGTATCCTAACCCTCATTTACATGAGATTGCCTACTAATGCTTAGTTACATGTCTTAGACTCAGCTTCCCCCCTTAGCAACCACTACACGGTGGCCATGTTGGTTTTGGTCTGCTGGTCCCTGCATTGTCATTCCATGTATTGCATGAAACCCACATTTGTGGGTTTATAACCTTCTTTTATGGTTTATACAGCGCAGCCCGTTTGTGCTGGGCTGCGCTGGGTTTAAACATTGGCGATTGCCGAAAAAAAATCATATTTGTAATATTTTTGCATCGGTTATCTTGCCAATGGCCACATATTTGGCCATTGGCATGCTGCCTGAATCATATGCAACCTTTTTTCGAGCTGACATCGCTCCGTTGGATTTTGCAGAAATGTACTCAGTTGTCAACTGAGTACATTTCTGCAGCTAAAACGTCTCCTACACGGACTGGTTTCTGCTTCGTGGATCGCTAATATACCTCATTTGCATACTTTTCAGATGCAAGTGAGGTATTTAGCATGTCCACGCCCAGTCCGTGTAAGAGACGTTTTAGCTGGTCTCTTACATGGAGTTTAGGGCTGTTCCTGGATCGCGAGGCTTGCATGGAGTGTTGCACGTCTCTTACACTCCGTGCAAGCCTTCGTGAATCCTGCCCATATACTTATCTTGCTGTATATGTTTGAAAAAAACATCAGTTATGGTTATATTCTTCCGCTTACAGAAGTTGATATTAGCAATTTGTGTATCAAAAGGAGAAGACAAGAACCACAAATCCAACTCTGCTGTTACTGATACTGCTTTAAAACGATTCTCCTCTTTTACTTGCAATTGCAAAATCAGGAGGCAAGTGATCTAATGCAATGTGGTTTCATTAGTTTCAGTTTATTACAAACAATCTAACTTTTATACAAATGTAGTCAAAGCTCTGGATACAGGTCTCACAGCTGGCTTAGTGTTTCTGAGTATATCTAAAATATTTGACACTATACATCACACTTGTATTGCAAATGGCCTAAAGAAAATGGTGGCACCAGGAATAAAGAAATATTATTCCTGCACTGATACCATGGTTCATGACATACCACAAAATTCAGTAGTGGGTCTTTTTTGTTTAATTGATTCAGAAGAGGGTCGTTTTTCTCTGTTTAATATTTTCTGAAAGTCAATTCAAGCAGTTTCCAGTGTATGATGTTCCAACTTTGCTATGAATGTAACATCAGAAATGTCAGAACTGCACAACACAATTATATGGATAAATGTTGGATATGAATTAAAGAAAACAATATTAAATGTAACACAGGAAAGCATTTTATAAACAATAATGTGCTTTGTTCCAGTGTGATTTGGGGACTCAAATTAAAAAAAAAATTATTTTGTTAGAAATAGCCAGGACACGAAGATACATTGTTTTGTATTGCAAGATGGGTATTAACATCTATCTCCTCAAATACTTCTTTTCTGATTCCTTAATAAAAAAAGTCTTATTCAATTTATGCAATGCTTCTTTCTGAGTTAATTATTTTGTTGTCTTAACAGTATCCAAATGCACTATATTAAACAGGTTTTGAGTACAGATTATAGTGGTATGCTGACATATTGCAACATTTAAATTTGCACTCACCCTGTTATAAGCTATATCAAAGAAATTTGCTGACCATATGCAAGTTAGCTAATAATGAAATTTGAGAAGCTTATATTCTTTCTGGCAATTTAGTGGAGATAACTGAGGCTAGGACCTGCTAAACAGTTTTATTCTGCAATCTTAGGGCTGAATATTTCATTCACCATTTGTATACTGTGTCCCTCTGAACAAGTTACTGAAGAAGACAGTGGGCCTGATTCCCAAAGATTTACTCTCAGTGTAAGCAACCACTTACTCTGAGAGCAGGTGGAGAGCAGGTGCTTTGGAATCTGCTTCCCGTAGGAAGCCTGTTTATAGATAGAACTTATACTGAAGTAAGTTATTTACACTAAGAACAAGTCATTTGGAATCAGGGGAGACTTACACTGAGAGCAACTCTTTTGGAATCTGCCCCAGTGTGTTTGGGCCGCTAATAAAAGTGCACCTAACACAGTTAATAAAACATATGCATTACATTTAAATATTATGGCATGAATATTATAAAGTATACGTTTTTAGTTGTTATAAAATTGGTGATGAAAACAAATTCTAAAGAGAAGATTATATTTTTCAAAATGTGTTTTACAATATACTGAATTCTGGAATTTCTGCTTCTTTACTGCTGGGGTTCAATTCATCATTGGTTGTGCAGTAAGGAATTGTAGGTTTTGCTCCATTATTTCAGGGTACAAGCTCCCAGAAAGCTTTCCCATGTAACTTAGATCTTGTGATATATTTACACAACTTTGTATTTTTTTTCTTAATATCACTGCTGATCTGTAGAATCCAGAATTTCCATTTAAGAGCTTTTGCATCAGTTCTTCTTCTGACAGCATACTCAGCTGAATCACAAATTATACCAGAGGTAGCCTTTCTTTTACACTAATTGTTTCATACCATGTCTTCTATTACTTTGTGAAAGATATTACATTTGGCTTGCCTATCTTGGGTTTTCCCTCTCTAGGTTTGTGTACCAATGTTGATTTTTACTTTTTTTTATTTACTTATATTGTTTGACTTGATTAGACCTGCTGGGCATTACCCATTTAAAGAAGTAATGTAGGGTGAAAAGATCCCAATCAATTAAAATAAGTACAAGGAAAATATGTACAGACTTTAGTCCTGTGATTCTTCAGACACTGTGATACTAAAAATATGTATAAAGTTTAGTTACATGTTTCATGCAGGCCTTTAAGGAAAATAACAATAATTATTCAGAATATTATATCTATAAAGTAGCAGAAAGTATCCTAAGAACTAAGCCAACATGGGAATGGAGAAAGGCGGTTCTGACGATAGAGATGACTGCAATTAAGGATATAGACAATAGGCAGGAGGAGGTTGTAATTTACTGGAGAAAACTGGCAAGGGAACAAAGGTATTGGGAGCAAATAACTAGGCAGGAAAAGATGATAGAATGGGAAGACGCCAATAATTTATTTGGACTGCAGGTTATAGATTGCCTTCCCTATCAAGGACTGATACCAAAGTATAGGCAAAGAGGAAGAAATAGGGGGGTCCTAAATGAAAGATCAGTACTGGTAAAGTTTTTAGTAGAATGTAGAACAGAAGCTGTCATTAAAAAGGAATAATTAGTAGAGCATTTAAAGTATTGCATGATAACTATAAGAACCAACCAGAGGAAGTTTGAAAGGATTGGGAAGAGACACTGGATAAACAATTCAACAAGAAATAATGGGAGAATATATGTATGTCTCCGAAATATGCAACAAATTTTAGAAGATTTAGGATTTTTGCTTGGAAATGTTTACAAAGATATTTTTATACCCCCAAGTAGACTCCAGAGAATTTTTCCTCAGGTAGACAGCAAATGTTGGAGGTGTGATGGGGAAGCAAGATGTCATTGGGAGCATATTTTCTGGGAGTGTAGTGAGTTGGCAGACTTTAAGATTCCATGCGGGATGCACTGTCGGAGATGCTGGGTAGGCAGATTGGTGTGATGAGGGAGCTGACTTTCTGAGCTATGATACAGAATTGAAATTGCCTAGACATGGTAAGGCCTTGCTGTGTCTAATTATGGTGGCTGCCAAAAAAGCAATTACTAGAAAATGGAAATAAAAACCTAACCAACTATACTAAAAGTAGTGAATATTGTAACAGAGATTAAACAACTGGAACTGAGATCTTTAGAAAAGAGTAGCAGCAAAAAATGGGAATTGTGAAAACAATACATACAGAGGGTGAAAGAGGTTTAAAAGAAGGCAGGACTTAAATCAGCTATGTAATGCTTGACTGAAAATGACTCGGAAGATTATAAGTGATGTATAATGTTTGCAACTGGGAATGTGTCAGTTTGGTTTGTTTTCACTTAAATAAATGTATGATTACCTATGTCGTAAGTGATGGTTTAATAAAGATGTTTCTTTTTTTAAAAAAGGGGCAGGAATTAAATAATTTTTGTAATGTTGCTTAGCTTATATGATATATACCAATATATGTGAAGTATAATGTTTGTAAACATGAACTTGTTAATACAGTTTGATTACTTTTATATAAATGTAAATTTGCCCATGTCACAAGTGATAATTTAATAAAGATGCTTAAAGTGTAAACACAATAAAGATGAATTTAATGATAAAAAAATAAACAAATTACCAGTACGTGTGGTAAAAGCACTATGTGGATAATAATACACATTAATGACATGTGCTTACCAAGTGATACAGAGGACTGTATTACAATAAAGCAGTCTTTAAGAAATGTGAGAAGGCATTCATAAAGCTTATCACAAAGTGTACACTTTCTGAATTGAAGAACAACCCTACCAGAATGCTTGTGCTATCTGTTCACTCAGAAATGTTAAGTGTACACTTAGAATACACTTTGTGGTAACCTTTATGAATCCGGCTTTTGGTTTATTTATTATAATTACTAAACAGATTTACTAGCCACAAGAGGAGGCATTGTATTTTACTATTGGTCTGAAGTGTGGACTTGCATATCACTAATTCCTATTAAGGAAACAAAGCTAAAAGAGTTTCTTAACCTCAGCTCATTTTTCATTTGCTTTTGAGAAGCAGCTATCAGTTTTATTGGCCATACCAGGTAGTTTTATATCAATGAGTTTCTTCCCTTGTATTATTCTGTTCTCTTATATATTATTTTGAGTCACAGGATATCGGTGGATTAGAACTCCTACTAGACATTTTCCTGCTACACACCCATCCAACTTTTAATCCATAATTTAATTTCTGCCCCAACCTTTTGTTTATGTGTGAGTTTTCTGAATCATAGAAAAACAGTTCTGAGCCCAAACTGGGTTAAAAAAGTTTGCATCTTTCTCATCTGTTGTGCATGCATAATTCCCACTCCTCATCTGGCAGGTTTGATTTCAGCTAAACACTTCTGCTCTGCTGTAGATAATTCTGATTTATCAAATTTTTAAGTTGTTTCAATAGTGGTTGTCTGTCATGTAAGAAAATAATAAAAACATAATAACACAAGACTATAACATCAACAAATATGTCCCCATAAATAAAGTAAATTGGACAGTTACACTGAGGGGAAGTATAAATCATACTGCCTTTGTGATGGTTTTCTTTTCTGTGAATGCTTTCTGTCTTTTGCTATGGCATACAATGATGCAAAATGCACATATCAGAATTATTTTAAAGAAACACAAGCTTTGAATAATAAGGTATAATCATGATCAGTGGAATGGACTGAGTTTCACATAAAATAAAAGCTAACTGCTGAAGTAAGTTAATTTTTCTATTGTTACATATTATGTTAAATGTATTTCAGATGGTGTCAGTATGAATGTAAGAATTTTATTCCAGGAAGTGAGTTGTAGTCAATACTAGCAATTTAAACACCCCCAAGTAATAATAATAATAATAATAATAATAATAATAATAATAATAATAATAATAATAAAAAGTCTTGGGCATAGGGGGGACATTGACTCCACTCCTCAAACTTAAATTTACTAACTCTGAGGTTACACCATCATAGGGAACTGGAAGTCTATTTACAGCCTGGCCAGATCACAAGTTTTTGAATTAAATGATTGGCATTTCATGGAACAAACGTTCATCAGAAAATATAACTGAATGTATATCATGTTAAGAACTGTAAATAAACCAGCAACTGTTTTTTAAATGAATTCAAAAGAATCTAAAATATACATAACCATATAAAATTCGTAATTGCCAATTTCTGTAGAAATGTATCAGATATCTGAAACAAAATGTGAAAATCAAAGGCCCAAAGTGGGACACTCAGAAGCATGAAATTTTGCAGGGCTTATTATACCCACAGCCAGTGCAAAGGACTGAACTTCTTTTATTTTTCTTTTTACTAAAAGCTTATTTTTGTAGCATTAGTTTTGCTTATGCTGTTTCAGATAACATTAAGGTGTTTCAGATACAAAATAATTGTTTTATGCAAAAAATAAAGAAAACTCGGGCAATATTTTTTTGCCTAAAATCTGAGGACATTTGCCATTTTAAAGTATTTTTCACAGGTCTCAGCTGCCTAAATTCAGACTGTCCTGTCCAAAGCGGGACAGGATGCAGCCCTATCTTAAAAACTGGCTAGGGTCAGGAAACATTCCTTTTGCATTAGTATGAGGTGCTGTGAAACAGCTTTCTTTTTTAAGGTATTCACCTACATTCCTCTTCAGCTACAAGAGCTCTAAGTTTAAAACTGCTGTTTGACTGCATTGATTTTTGGATTTTTAGCTGCCTGCCTCTACTGTTAATGAGTTTATGCAAGCCCCTCCCAGTGCTATTTCTACTGGACACAGTATAGCTCAGACTGATAAGGCACTCCCATTAGACTCAGCTAAATTTAGCCTTTATTACATATCATTCCATTTCAGGTAGTGCACAGTGCAATATTCAGTGTTAATCTGAAATGTATATTGTTCTTTTATGTATTTTTTCTTGTTTTAACCAATGTTAACTGTTTGTATTTTTAACTTGGTCAAGGACCAGAAGCATTACTGGCTCAACCAGTGCCCTGTACTGGTACTGTGAGCCAACACCCCACCACCTCATCTCTTCAAGTGGAGAGCAAAAAAAAAAAATAATTATTACAGATCCTCAGCACTTCCACTGCAAAGCCAAAACAAAGCCAAAAAAGCAAAAATAAATAAATAAATAAATAAATAAATAAATAAATAAATAAATAAAAATACGACAGGTGGCATAAAGCCTACCCCTCCTGCCCTACTATTCAGGTCCTGTTTTTTGGTCTGCCCTCGACCCACCTCTAATGCATTAAAACCTGAGTGTTTCAATGCTCTTGTGTGGGGATCTAAACTGCAGCAACTGCTTGCATGGAGCATTTCAGCACTCAGGTTTTAGCTAAATAAAAATGATTTATAAAATGTAGCAAACAGCTGCTGCAGTTTATATTCTGCCTGCATTATTCTGTATTGTTTAAAATGTAGCAAACTGCTTGATACCATGTAGCATGCAGTTGCTACAATTTAGACCACGCGTGGAGATCTACAGTGCTCAGGTTTGACTGCAAATGCAATACTGGCTTTTAAAAGACAGTATTTCATCAAAAATGTCAGGACTGGCTGATTGCACCCCCCCAACACTTTTTGCCACGGGAGGTTGCCCCTCTCACCCTACTCTAGTATGGATTAGTACTAGGCTAACTGCCCTTCTGAGCCATTTTAAGCCTAGCTAATTATACCTTATGAGACTCAAACCCTGCACTTTGTGTTAGTAAGGCAAACACCTCAACCATTAGGCCACCCTCCCAACAACTACTGTCAGGGACCTTAGTCTTATAGTATTATTCAGAGTATTGAGAGTATACTGAATTACTGCAGGATCTGAGTCTCATTTATTACATTTTACTGCATTTTTTCTGTTTCCATTTTACTTAGTCTGGGGGCCTTAGTCTTGTAGTAACACTCACAATGAAAGAATTGTAAATTGCTGCAGGATATGAGCCTTGTATATGCATTTATACTGCAGTTTTGCATTTTAATGATTGAATTCCTCTCTAACTCATCTCCTATAATCTGTGCTGAGCAGTGGTTTGCTGTGCCCTGTATAGTCACAGACATGTAACCTGTATAGACTCAGGCATCTTGAGTTGTAATTTTCCATACAAAGTTTCCTCTGCTATTTTCTCAAGTATCTAGCTGTGTGTAGAGCAGATAGTTTGCTTACTGTGAAGCATTACCCCAAAGTATTGTTTTAGATCAATCCTAGCCCTCTCCCCCCAGCCCAACAACTCCAAACCCTGATTACACTGCTCCTTGTAGATCACAGAAATGAAGATCCACAGCCATGGATGGAGTATATGAAGAGAGACATGATGTAGCTTCCAGATTATGTGTCCCAGGCAGGTATGAGCCTAGCTTTGAGCAGCATTTGACCTTCTCCAAGGATAATACCACAATATAAACAGAAGATGCTTGTGTTTAATGATTGGCTTAATTACTGGTGTCATTCTAAGGGAGACCAGTTTTTGTTAGCATGTGAGGACATGATTGACAGACCACATTGCTTTACAAGGGATGGTCTGAAGCTGTCCCCACTAGGCTTTAGAATATTGTGCAAAATATTATCTACCCCTACAGTGCCTTTTTAGACAATTCCAATCTGATAAACCTTCCAATATAGTAAATTCTGCACAAGATAAACTAAAGGTTTTACTGCTTGATGCTAGGAGTCTCAACAAGAAGCTCCACTTCTTAGAAGTGTTCCTTGACCTGAAGAATGCAGTTACTGAGACATGGTTTAAAGCTACCAAATCACCCTGGCAGTACAAGGCTGTAATGTTGTCCACACATTTAGAACAGTTACTGCACAAGAAGGGTTAAGAACTGGAAGTGTGCCAATCTACATAAAAAAGTAAACACACCTCAAGATTGGTCAAATTATATGACATGCTTGAGCTACTCCATGTCCAGCTAACATTGGTCAAAATCCAGTACCATATCCTAACTAGCTATAGGTCCCCATCTATGTCCTACGATGACCATACCACATACTTGAATGTACTGGAGCCACTCACAATTCAGCCCAAAACCATACTCATAGGTGATTTCAACTATTCCACCATAAACTGGGATACATACACAACCGCTAACATGCAGGTTCAAAGATTCCTGGATTGTATTAGTGCAAACATCCTGGAACAGCTAGTCTGCACTCCTACAAGGGGTGCAAATATCCTGGATCTGGTACTCACAAATATGAGGGGACATTTCACCCATCTCTTGTGTAATATCCTCACTGGTCAGATCAGATCAGATCACAAAATGATTACCATTAAAGTAAATATGAAGGCTGAACTCCCAGCAAACCCTTAAAACCTTAAAAAACTTTTCCAAGGCTAACTACCTCCTGTTAAGTGATAGAATAGCTAAATTCCAAGCCCCCCCAACTCAGAGAATACAGTGGCCTATGTGGAAGTGTTTATAAAAACCATGTACAACCAAAATAAACTTAGGACAAGCTCCAAAAATAAGGCCCCTTGATGGACTCCCAGTATAAATAGGTTGTACAACAAAAGATAGAAAATCCTGTCTAAAAGTATGAAGGGTTATGTCCAAAAGATAAAAAAAAACTCCCTTGTCAGTCTCAACAAGCAAATCAGGGGGCTAATTAAGCCCAGTAAAGCCAACCTCAATGCTAAGGATAATCATAAGGCATTTTTCAGTTATGTATGCAACGTTAAATGGATCATCCAACAGTGTGCTGAACTATTAGTAAATGGAACTGAACTGGGGATATAACAAATTTGTTGGCCGATAAACTTAGCTCCAATTCTACCCCCATCACCCCCGGTCCTCCCCAGGAAATACCCTCTACCACTTCACCCCCAACTGTCACACTAGAGAACAGGTCCTCAATGTACTCTCCAGAGCTAAAAACACTACATCAGTGGGTCCTGGTAATATCCCAGGATGCCTTTAAAAGAGCTTGAAACATGACTTGTCACTCCAGCTAGAATCTCTATTTTATCACAGCCTCAAAACACACTTCTTCCCTAGGGAATGGACAACTGCAACAGGCATCCGTCTACACAAAAGCAAACCATCAACAGACTCAAGGAACTACAGACCCATAAGTTTGTCTAGTCTTATATGCAAGGCCATGAAAAGAATTATTGCGGACCTGATAAACAAAGACATAAGAAATCTCCAAACACTGGACCCATCCCACTTCAGTTTTATTAAAGACAGGTCACGCCTACTAAACTTGGTGGCCTTCTTCAAAAGTGTCACTAGAGCCATGGGTGAGGGTAAAATGGTGCATACTGGCTACATTGACTTGGTAAAGGCATTTGACACAATACCTCACCCAGGTATAATAGACAAACACAAAAATCTAGGCATAAATCCCTTTGTCACCCAATGGATATCCAATTTTTCTCACAGATAGGGCACATGAAGCTAGGGTGGGGAATCCATCTTCACCAAGAGGCCTGTTACTAGTGATGTCCTACAGGGGTTGGTACTGGGACCTCTCCTCTTTGGAATATGCTTCTGTGAAATCAAGGCAAACGTAGAGGGCCTTTGGCTGACAACATTTGGTGATGACCACAAGTTGGGTGCAATCACTGAATCTGACAAATGACAAATAATTAATGCCTAAACCATAACCTGAAACTCAGTGCAATAAATGCATAAGTGTACCCTTTGGAAAGACAAACACCCCTGTAAATTACAACATTGATAAAACTCCCCTAAGAGTAGACCCAATGGTAAGGGACTTGGGACTTGGAAACTCAGGTTGATTGTAACCTGAACTTTGATCAACATGTCCTCTTAGCAATGTGAAAATTCCATTCAGATCTAATGATATTGTAGTCCCACTATAACCACCCCTCATAATCAATAATCAACTACATTTTCTAGTTATACATTTTCTTGTATAACTAGAAAATGGAAATCATCTGCACCACCCACCATTGAAGAGTTCCTATCATTACTGGAAAAATCAGCATCCACAGAAATAAAAGTCAAGGAAACAAGAATTTCCCCCAGGAAATGGACTGATAATCCTTGGACCAAAGTTCTTGGCTTAATTGAAACTCTTAAAACAATCCATTCTCTATAATTTTGACTGAATTTATTTAAAATATTTTGAATGTATATTGGTAAATGAAAAGTTTTATTATTTCTTTCTTGTAAAAATTTTCTCATATTAGGCCAAGTGTAAACATTGTATATAGTTATCTAATCAAAACTTACATTAGAATGTCTGTAATATTTTCAGTGTTTAAATTTAATAAAAATATTTGAACAAATAATCAATGACAGAGCACCTTTTAATATGCACCTATGCAGGCATCTGTAACAGCTGGAGCAGCCACAGAGGTTTCAAACTAAAAGAATACAGGATGTAAATAATATGTCCTACGGAGACTGCCCCAAAGCCCTGTCCCTATACTCAGTTTCATACAGCCAACTGAGGGGTGTCCTCTGCCTAACCTACAAGACATTCTTCAGTCCAGCCCTTATGGATCTGCTAGACATTCTCAAATAAACAGCAGTAGAATTACTTGATCTAAGGAACTAAACCTCATCTGTCACAGAAACAAAACATGTCGGTGAGCTAGGTATGTGTCTCAGAGATTACCCCTTCTCTAGTACAGACTCCCCATTTATGTGAAACAGAACTCTTTCCTAAGCCTATTCAAATGCAACTAGATCAATGGATGATGTCCTAAGCACAAAGCTGTTCTAGCCTATGGTCACTGATAAGCATTACACACACACTAAGACAGACACATCTGGCATGCTTCATTCATTAAAAATGATATAATGATGAAACTGTACTGTCTGTTTCTCTCTTCATTTCCCTTAACAGTATATAGGAAGTGTTGATTATGCAAGGACTTGCTATAGAATTATGCTTCACCACTGTTGATTTTTAGAAAACAAATTCTAAGCTGGTTTTAGCACTCCTAGAGCTAATATATATATATAATGGAAATAAATAATTAGTTTTCTTTCCTAGTTCTGTTCCCCCATTTAGTTTTAAAAAGTTTAGGGGGTTCATAGGAGCTAATTTAAATTACTAGGGGCCACACATAAGGGCAGCACTAGCTACACACAGTATTTCACAGTTTTACCCCTAGGGCAAGGATGCCATGGATTTGGGTCTGCACATTAAATATCTTACAGCTTGCCCCTGTCAATTCACTACCCCAGGTGTGAATTTGCAATTTTCCCATCCGTTGATCCAAACTACATTTGAAGAGGGCAAAGCAGGGTTCTGTTTAATGTGAATAGGAAGCTTCTTGCAAAGAAGGAGCAATCTCTAAGACACATATCTGACTTTCCTTACATGTTTTGTTGGAGTTGCTGACTAAGTTTAGATGCCTAGATCAGGTGATCTCACGCTGTTTGACTTGTGGATGTGTAGCAGCTCCATCAGGCCTGGATTTGTGAGTGCCTTGTAGGTAAGGCATAGGTCACCCCTTAATACTTGGTAGGAGACAGGGATAGTGATTTTAGTCTATCCACATAGTTCATGTTGTTTATGCCCTATATTTTCTTTGAGAGGAACCTCTGAGGTTGCCCCAGCTGCTGTAAGTGCATAGTCAAGTACATGCCAAATGGTGCACTGTACTCATTAATTGGTCTAATGAGGGGTGAGTACAGTGTGCCTATAATTTTCTCAGATCTGATGCCATACCTTTACTTATAATTTGTGCCACATAAAATGATTTCCTCATCATTGCAGCACATAGTGGTCAAAATTCAGGCTACTATCTATCTGTATATATTTCACCTCTTAGTCTACTCTAAGGGATATGCTATTGATATTGTAATTTTCAGGGATATTTTACTTTCCAAAGGGTATGATAGTGTATTTTTGATAGTGTTTTTTTTTTTACTTTTAGTTTTAGGTCATGATTCTGGAACCAATCATTTGTCTGATCTAGATGCTTGTGAAAGATACCTACATCATTGGGGGATTCAGTGATTGTCCCTAGCTTGCAGTCATCAAAACTTTGTTATCCAGTGGCCTACCACATTTTCCTTGACTTCAGAGCAGTATATTCCAAACAGGAGTGGTCCCAGTACTGAGCCCTGTGGCACACCACTAGAAACTGTCCTCTTGTTGGGTTTGGCTTCACCCACTTTAACCACAAGTGTCCTGTCTGTCAGCCAATTGGCTATTCATCTAGTGACATAGGGATTTATGCCCAGTTTTATGAGTTCCTTTATAATACCTGAGTGGGAAACTGTCAAATGCCTTGGCCAGGTTGAGGTAGGCAGTATATACTGTTTTACCCTTATCAGTGGCCTTACTGACATTCTCAAAGAAATCCATCAGATTTACTAGGCATGACCTGCCCATGACAAAGCCAAATTGGTTTGAGTCCAGTGTTTGGAGGTCTCCTGTGTCATTATTTATCAGGTCCATGATTGTTCTTTCCATGGCCTTACATATAAGGCTAGTCAAACTTATGGGTCTGTAATTTCCCGGGTCAGTAGATGGTCCCCTTTTATACAAAGGGATGACTGTTGCTGTCCTCCATGCTAGCGGGACAAAGCCAGTCCAGAGGTTGTGGTTAAATAAAGATATTAATAGGCCTGATAATTCATGATTTAAGCTGTTTAAGAGGCAACCTGGTATATTGTCAGGCCCCACTGAAGCCATGTTTTTGGCTTTAGAGAACACAGTGGCAACCTGTTCTTTGGTGATAGTTGACAGTGGACATACCTCTCAACTTCTTGGTGCAAGAAATCTGGACAAAGCCTGACATAAAGGGGAGACAAAGGCCTAGAAAGAGGGGCAGATTTTAAATATTGTTCTAATAAACTTAGAAAGTCATTAGAGTAAGAGGATTTGTGTTAGCAGCATGCATCTTCTGAAGGATATGAAGTCTGAAACTCAAATATATGTCATTATTTAGTGACTTCATTCCTTGGATCATCCCAGAGATTTTCCAGAAAAGCACACATTTTATGAGGAAAAGACCAAAGGTATGAGGCAAAAATCTGGACATTCTGCAAAAATCTGCACAGTTGTGAGCTATGGGGGTGGAGTGGTGGAGGGTATTTCTTGGGAGAGAACTGGGGGTGATGGGTGTTGTCCTTAAGATTTTGGACATAAATGAAAAATGCCTTATGGGTATCCTTAGATTTGAAGGCTATTTTTACCTCAAAGTCTGCTTTCAGACTTGACTATTTCCCTGATTCACTTGTTTAGACTAATGAGGGGCTGACTGCTCTGTTGTGCAAATTCCCTCTTACCTCTCAAAAGGATTTTCTTTCTTTTGTTAAACAACCTATTAATACCAGGGGTCTACCAGGGTGGCTTGTTTTTGTAGTTTAACCTAGGTTTATTTCTGTCTGGTACTGCCATTTCTATGTAGTTGTTTATATGGTCATACAGGGGTTTTGTGTATGCTCATATGCCTCTGTATACATTTCTGTGTTTTCCGGATTTGGGGGAGCTTGGAAACTAGCTATGCCATCCTTTAAATGGGGGGGGGGGTAATTTACCTTAGAGAAGTTCTTAAAGTTTTTTGGGTTAGGTGGGGGGGGGGGTGGCTAGTTTTGCTTTTATTTCAAAGGAGACCACTTTATGATCTGATCTTACCAGTAAGGACATAACACGGGGGGGGGGGGGGTGCAGCACTCACCCATATTTGTGAATACCAGATCTAGGATATTTGTTCCCCTAGTGGGAGTGCAGACTAGCTGTTCCAGGGCATTTGAATTTACAAAGTCAAGAAATCATTGGGCTTGCATGTTAGTTATTTGTGTATGCCGCCCAGTTAATGGAGGGGTAGTTAAAACCACCCATGAGTATGATTTTGGGCTGGATGGTGAGTGATTTGAGTAACTTCAGGCATGATGTATGGGCTTCCTGGTTCACAGTGGGCAAGAATATGGTAATGGATTTTTCCCATGATTAGTTGTACATGAAGTAACTCAAGCATGTCATATTGTTTGATTAGCCTTCAGGTGTGCTTATCTTTTATGTAGATAGATACACCTCATCCTTTTGCTTTTTCATGTTCAGTGGGTGGCTGGAATGTATGAAAGATATTACAGCCATGCACTGCTGGAGTGCCTTCTATGGATTTGAACCATGTTTCAGTAACTGCACAGATGTCAGCATTCTCCAGGGTGAGGATAGCGCCCAGGGAGTGCAATTTCTTGTTGAGGCTCATGTCATTGAGGAGTAACACCTTTAGATTATCCCGAGTAGCTTTTGCTATGGTTGGAAGGTTTGTCCATTTGGTAATGCCTAAAAAAGACACTACAGGGGTGGATAATGTTTTGGTGAACATCTGAAAGTCTACAGGCGACAGGTGAAGACTATCTCTGGCAAAGCAGTGTGGCCTATCATCCACGTCCTCCCACGCTGACAAGTATTGGACCCCTTTGGAATGACACCAGTATCTAAGCCAAATGTTAAATCAATCATTTTCTGCTGGTATTATGGCAGTGGTAGGCTCATACCTGCCTATGGCACATATTTTGAGAACTCAATCATGTCTCTCTTCAAAAAGCCCAAGGAGCTACATTTCAGGTCATTGACACCCACATGGACTATGGCAAAGTCATAATGGTACTTAGGGGTAAGTGACCTGAGTGCTTGCATGATCTGGTGAATCCTGACAGGCAACTAACTGTAACCTTCCCCTTATTCAACCTGATAAGAGTGACATCAGTGTGTCTCACAATGGAGTCTCCTGTGACAAGAATATTGGGTCGTGGAGTGTTTCACCTTATGGGTTTGGTAGTTGAGGCACAATGAGATGTGGCTTTATGTGTTGTGATGGGAATTGTCTTGTTTGTGTACACGCAGAGTTTCTGAGGATTGCACCTGAGAGGCCTTTGAGGTTTGAGTAAGTTACATGTGAGCACCTCCACATATGTGGGTCTATGTGTGTGATCCTTTATGGGTGTGGTGAGTGATGTGTGTGAGTAGCTGAAAACCTGTTAGTTGTCTTTCTGTGTTTGTATGTAAGAGTCTAGCCTCCAGTGTCAATGTGTACCTATATCTCTCACATACTTTATTTGTCTGCTAGTGAATTGTGGCGGTCAGTGTAGATAAAGCAATTGTCACATTGCTTCAGGATGCCCATGCCCATCAAGCTGGATGCAGAGATAGCAGGAAAATGTCCATCCATAGCTGCAGGTACTACTGGTACTTTAAAGGAATAGGAGTGGAGGGTGTTTCTAACTGGATGAGAGAAGGGTGCTTATGTGGTGTTTCTAACTGGATGAGAGAAGGGTGCTTATGTTGTGTAATATGCAGCTAACCTTACCAGTGATGCTATCCAGTCCTTAAAGCAGATGCGCTCTGAGCAGCAATGGTCCAGGGTGCTATAATAAGATAACTTGCACAGTAAACTTTCACAGCATAATGAAAATAAACAATGTTTCCAGATGTTTGCATCTGTACAGGACACTGGCATAGTGAGCAGCTGAGTGCAAATGTGCCAAATTTATACCAGCACTGGAAATAGCGAAAATTGACTGAGCCCTCCTTGCAATACAACTACACTTAGAGCCCTTTTGTGCCCTTCCCAACTCATATAGACCAGGTAAGCACCTATTGCTACCAGATGAGTAATCCCTGTCCTCCTAATGTAAAAGCACAGTAATAGTGTCCAAAATGAAATGCTACCACAAACAAAGCTTACAGATACAGATACAGCAGTGTAATTTAAACAGCTTATAAAAGTGTGATTAATCAATAAAAGCACTTCACTTTGTAGAACGTCTGAGGTATTCTTTGTTTTGGAGAGTACCTTCATTACATGCTCTTTCATGATGGTTAGTGGCTTGATTCCATAAGGGATAACTTATCTCCAGAGTGAAGCTAACACTAAATTTATTTGCTAGTATGTTAGCTATAACCAAAAGACTGGAATAGTTAGTTCCATTATGAATAAGCTCTGAACATTGTTAGGTGATAGCTATTATTTTTCTGATATAACTAAATAAGGATTTATAGTCATCTTTGGCTTCTGTAGAAGTTCTGCTTAATTTGGGATCATTTGTTCTGCTCCATATGTTTATGAGTTTCTTCCTTTTATTACATAGATTATTAAAGCTGGAAGACAGTCACACTGGTTTGCTTTTAGACCTCCCTGTTTGCTTGGATCTAGTTGGAACTAAAAAGTTATTACATTTGTCAAGGTGCAAATAGATCTTTTTTGCATAACTCTTTCCAATATCAACATTACAGGTAATACTGTTAAACCTGAATTTAGACAGCTTGTCATAGAAATGAAGGAGAGTTGTATATTTAAAGTCCTTGAAGTTTGTAATATCTGTTTCTGAAAGTTTGAAGTTTCTGATGGAGAGGGTTACTAATTTGTGGAATGATTTGACCAGTGAATGGAATAAATCAGGGATGGTACATATAAATGATATTTGTTAAGTCTAGGTCAAATATGCACTGTTTTCCAGAAGGCTCTTTAACAATCTAGTCCATGGAGTTTTTGTTTATAAAATCTAAGCATTTTTGTGGATATCCTACATTGGTAGTGTATGCCCCCTATTTTTGTGGGTTTCTTGGTATGTGCCTTGAGGTAATGTGGTCTCCAACAACTATAGATCCATCACCGCAGTTTCTATCAGGTCTAAAGTACTAGTAAGCATAACACTTGGGTATAGAGGGAATGCTCTCTGGAGACTTAAGCTAAGTTTCTGTAACAACACATGCATGTATGTGCTTCAAATACAAGAGGGCCTCAAGGTATGGCAGTTTGGTTTTGGTGTTTAAACTTCTGTCATTAAGTACCGTCACTTAGATATGGTCTAATGGTTGATTTGTTTTGGAAGATAGGTTGTGAGGTGAGGTTCATCAGCAGGACCTTGCCTAAGTAAGGCACAGTGGGGGGCTGCAAAAGCTTTTTCCCATATGCATGTACTAGATCCTCCATAAATGATGCAAAGTGTTTAGCCAATTGTCAAGGCCAATCAACTTTTCTTTATACCTCAGCATCATCTTTGGTGATGGGAGGACCCCAGTCAGCATTAAGGTCTTGCCTGCTTTTTGACATGCATGGAGAGCTTTGTCATGTTTCTCTCCTTGTCTCTCAATATTCTGTTTACTAGGTTATTTATTCCAACATGGGCCACAATCATGCCAGTCATATCTGTCTGGTTTAGGGGTAATAAATACTCGGCTCCTAAGAGACAGCTCACTGTCACTCTTTTTTCATCCATCCTTGTGAGTGTAGAATCTATGTGTTTAATTATGGAGTCTAGGATGTGCTATTTCCCAGTGACTTTCAGCTGTGTTCTCACTAAATTGGTGTTGCAATAATTAGTTTGCACTGAGCCATACACCTACTAGTCCACTGCAGCCTGGTCAAGGAATTTTTTAGTGCCTCAGCATATGATAATTTAATATGTATGTACACATTGTGATTTAGGTGAGCGAGGCTCACAGGATGGGTTTATTGTAAGACTACATCATTGATTTTGACTAGGTACTTACAACAAACACAGTTAGACAGTGACAAGTTAAGTAAAATATCATCATCTGTGAGCATCAGGCAATTCTTACATTGTGTGAGTATACCAACTGCCATGAGGCTGCCAACAGAGGATAGACTAGCTGACTGACCTTCTATTTTGACCAATGGTACGAGGTGTGTCTGGTAATAATAAGAAAATATAGTGGTGTTTTGATTCCTGGATTAAAGTATTTGTTAAATAAATAAAATAATAGTAGATGTATATTAATGTTTAGAACCCCAGGTTAACCATATGCAGTCAATATTCCAGTCTAGTGTAGCTATTAGTTTGATTTGGTGAGCAAATAAGAGAAAACAATATATATATACTTTCTTGTATAGTAAGCATTTATTTTAAAGTCCATATCCATTACTTTAAATAGTTAACTATCAACAGCCACCAGGGGTATCTGAATATATAAATGTAGTCCATATGAAAGAAAAAAATGCTCTTGTTCTGCAGCAATAAAGAAATATCATGTGTTATGGGAGGGCTTTGTGGTCTATTAACCATAGCTATTGAAGGAGGACAGTATGTGTTGGCAGGAATCACTGACCATCTGGTACCCACTTATGGCAGACTATGAGATCTATTATATTGTTGTGAAACATGAGAAAAAAGTTGGGTAGACTACAAGTGAAGCAGCTACTGGTTCAGGATATAGAGGTACCTGGTAGGACATTACTGAATAATTATTTTACTAGAAATCATGAGGGGATTAACTGCTTCTGGGATAATCTAGAGCCAGAATTAATTTTAACTGGTTATTAAGTGTACTCTCTGTCTTGAGGTGCTTCCTAAATTCTATTTTATATATAGTCCGTACCATGACCCATGTATTCTGTACCTGAGTTACTCTGAAGAGTTTCAAATTCTTCATTATCTGTTTGTATATAACCCATAAAATGTTAAAATTACCTGTGTAGTCCACTTTCCTTTAATAGAGATGTAATCTGGTGTCACTAAGTATGTAATGCATTTATAAAAGATGTTCTCCCAGGAGTCAGTTATATCTTCCATACATCTCCAACATGTTGGTGTAACACCCAGATAAATACAGAGAAATCTTTGTTGTGTACAATATGCTCAGTTAAACACTCCCCAGCAAATGTTTATTACAGGGAGGAAGTGTCTAGACTTTTCCTAGGTAACATCTGTGCTGTTTGTTTAACTGACATGACTAAACAAAGCTGTGAACTGATTAAATTCTATGACCAGTATTCATAGTCATGAGCGAATGCTATAGTGGTATCTACAAAGTCCATGAGTCAGCATAGCTAGGCAGTGATTCACAGAGGCGATTTATGGTAACACACAATGCCCTCAATTTACTGTAAGCAAATTAACTATAATGAGATGCAAATGATAAATTGCAATTTATAGTCAAGTACCCACACCTTATGAATGTCCATTGTAAAAAATGCTGCTGCTCATGTCATATCTACTTTGCAATCCATGAACTTGTTATACTGTTAAAAATATGGACATGACCCCAATAATTATTTCCTCAGCAGTCCTTTTTTTTGCCACTTCAATAGTTTTGTCATGTATGCAGAAGCACTTAAATGACACCAGTATAAATCATTTCCCCAAGAGATCCCTTTCAGTAGTTTTACCATGTATGAACAAGCACTTAAATGACACAAATAAATTATTTCCTGAGTGATCCCTTTTAGCAGTTTTGCCATGTATGCACAAGCAATAAATTATACCATTATAAATTATGTTATCAGCAATCACGTCTGTTGTAATGATTTCCCATTTACAAATGACAGTTTTACAATATTCACTAAAGCCATTATGCCCATCATATAAATAAAACAAACATTTCTTTATCTGAAGTCAATAATGTTACCTCCCTTTGAACAGTTTTGTATTTACTTTCCAGTTTTTCCCTTCCAACCAGTGTTTCCCCTAATTACCTTGCCCCCACCTTGAGTATGCCCCAGGTAATATAATACTTGGTCATGTAAGTTCAGTGTCCTTTATAGATTTTGTATGCAAATGAGGTCATTTTACATTCATCCCTATGAATTGTAGTAATATGCCAATGTCTAAGACAACTTATCCTTGTAATAACTCTCCCCCTAATACGTATTCCTTAAGTATATTATACCTTTGCCATAGGGAGGCATGTTTATATGAATGACCGCCACTGACCTTATTTGCATATGGATGGAGTGGGCTCTTTGTGGATTAACACTATGATTTTATGGATGTAGGTACTATTAATGCCACCCTAAATTACAGGAATATTAGCTATTCAGTTTAAAATGACATATCTTGCAGACACAATACTTCTGCTATCGGTTAGTGATTCTTCCAGAGTTGAAAAACATTCTTTCCTATGACCACTTGCTGTTGTAAGTCAAGAAAGTACACCATCCTACCATCTGACTTACTAGATGCCATTGCTGCTCCATCAGGATAAACAGCCTTTAATATTTCTGACATAACTGTAAACAGAAGAAAATTATGAAGAAGTTTGTAGTACACCAGGCAGTTTTCAGACAAATAGCAGAAGCAATGAAAATACTTGTAAAATGGAAGCTCATATTATAAATGCAAATGCGTGTTTTAATAACTGATCTGGGTCCTTGACACATTCATCTTCAAAAATTATAGTATAGAATAGGTCATTTTTTTTTTTTTAGTGATTTAATACAGTTTCATCAAATCATTGCAAATAGTGTTTAGTGTCCAATGAATACATAGTAAGCATGTAAGACACATGTCTTGTCTTGACAGTGTTCATTTACAGGAGTTATTCCAGTCCCGTAAAATAGCATTCTATATGCACAAAAGTGAGACCATTTCCTACAAACATACCATAGTACAAATACTGCATAATTCATTGCGGATCAGACTGAAGTACTGCAGTACTGCAGACTTAAATAGTTTTGGTGATATTTATAATAGAAATAATTCATAGTAAGTTTTATTATGTTGTATTTTTAAGTTTGCAGGCTTCCTGTTATGTTCTGTTATGATTGTAAGCTTCCATGCATTCAAGACATCATGAAAATGTTCTGTAAACCTAAACTATGTATATTGGGTATTACACTTAGGCTGAGCTTGAAACAGGTTCACTGTGGATCAATGTTCTACAATGTTAAACAAATCTAACAATACATAAATATGCATCAGTACTACTAAAATGTTATTCATTTACATGTGGTGCCTGAGAGGGAACATTGACCTTTGTAACCCATTTATATATTTTAGTTGGGGTAGGGGATAGCTACAGAAAATGAATAAATGACATCAATGTCTGATCAACACACAACATGAAATGTACTTCATTATTACCAAGTGTAATGCAGAAGTAATTCCAATAATCATGTGAGTGGTATTAACTGATATATAAATAGCTATAGGTTTTCTATCATTGTTAATGACCTGTCACTAGGTTCAAAGAATGACTGGAGCTATTTTTGTGCAGAAAAGTTACTGACATTTTATTATTTTCTTATAGATGTGTATTGGGCAAGTAGCTTGGAAAGAAATTAAAATTAAGTGACATTATATTTTCATGTCTTTAATTTTCCACTTTAAGTATAAAGACAGATTGTAAGATGTTATAATACTGTAGAATATAAAATGCAGCAGAGATCACTGCTCAAAATGATTTTATTGAATACAAAGAGAAGACATGCAGGTTGTTCACTGATAGATTGAATGACAAAACAACTTAAAGTACCTTTAAACATAATCCCTTACAGCGGGTTCACATTGTCTATTGCAAGTTTCTTTGAGTTTCTTAACGATCTCCCTTTCTCCTGGTTTCCATTGGGCAGAAAAATGCCCAAGAGTCTTATGGAGAAATCCCAATCCCTCCGAGCTACATGCTCTAGGGACCTAAACCTTGTCACCACAATAAACAGAACATGCTGGAGGGATAGATTCCTGTCCCAGAGACTTCCCATACTCTGGAACAAGCTACCTATCTATATCAAACAAAGCTTCTCATTAGCACTCTTCAAGAAAAATCTTGATGATTGGATGGGAAATAGGAAATTCACCCCAGGGATCACCTCTGTGGCTCTGCTTGACAGGGGCACAGGAAAAAAAAATGTCTTGGGTGGTGAAAGCCAGGGACCTTTTTGGCTAGGCTTATATAGGCCCTAGGGCCAATAGCCTAGTACCTACCTATGAACCTATGGTGTATTTGTCTATGTCTCTTTTTATTATGCAGGGTTTTGTCTAGAGCCACTACTCCACAAAAAAAAAAAAAAAAAAAAGTAATCCTCCTCAATTGTCCATTCACTGTGATCTGGCTGATTTCACCCTTTCTTTTTATGGACTACTGATTTACTTCATTATCCAAAAGAAAAATGTTGGAACCTTCTCTAACTAATATAGCAAGTCTAATTCCTTCCTTCCTTCCTTCCTTCCTTCCTTCCTTCCTTCCTTCCTTCCCTCTGCAAAGAAATAGCTCTAATTAAATCAACAGATTTATTTAAAAATTATCATTTTACCATGACAGTTTTACATGCAGTATTTACAGGAGCATTATTTACTTTCTTTTATGTCAGTTTCAATTCATTTTGTCATAACACTCAGTGACAGCTGTCACACTATCTGCAATATACATATATGCATATATAAGTGGAAACCACTTGAAGAAGCTGATCTTATTGCCATGCTGTTGCCTAGTTACAAGTAATTATTAGTGTAGAACAGAGAGATAAAAGTGAAAAGGTGAAATGAGAAAAGGCAGATGAGACATGATTAAATAATACTGTATGTAAAACGGAATGCAATGAATACTTAAAATTACAGGCAACATTGAGTTTAATTCTTTTATGATGCGTCATGAAAGCAGCAACACAGAAAAGTTCCCTTCTGTGAGATACGTGAAATTGTATTAGAAAGATCAGTTTTAAAATAGGCACAAGAAAGGTCTGCCGGAACAAAAAGACATGTTTTAAGGAGTGTAGGATTAGAAGTTGAATTACAGATGTGCGTAGGTACAGGAGTCATACTTCAATGTCATCCTGAAGTTGAAAAAGACATCCGTAATGAGACAATGGCAATTGCAGAAGCATTTAAACAAATGCATAACAAATCATTTTTGAAGAGGTACAGCTTAAATATATACCACCAGTACCATAAAAAAGAAAGACTGACACAATGACAAGCTTCCTGTCAAAGAAGTTTACATTGTAGAAAACATTTTCTAAGTGATTTTGCTTATGCAATTTCTATTCTTAAGTCACCTGGATTAAGTCTGTCATAAGCAATGATAAACACTGGAAAATGAGTTCTCTGTTATGAAATAAGATATATTAGTTTGTCCAAAGTAAAACTTACATTTCCAGCTGGACTTCACGACTGACTTTTCTGATGATAAAAAACTTTACAGAACAGATGTTTTCCTTCCATATGGTCATCTATGTGCCACTTTCCAGCCTGCATTTTTACCATAAAGAGTATCTTCAGAGTGAAAATGGTATGAGATCAGAAATAGAGTGAAAAATACAAATACCTAGAAAACAAAAGAAAACAGAATAATGATGGATGCAGCTTCTATAATCTCTTTTCTTCAGATTAATTTTTGTATAAATGACATTATAATAAACATCTTCCTTCACAAGAATTTATGACAGGTGAGTGTAATATAAAAACATGAACTGATTGTTTTTTCTAGATGATTTTAAATGTTTTATCGATCTGTACAGACATACAAAAATGTCATTCTGTCCCTCAGTGGTTTTGAACTGATACTGCATTTTATTGTTCATATCCACTCTTTGAAACGATTCAGCAACAATATATATTGTTGAATTCATGATGGCATTTTGAAAATTATTTAAGAAAATTTTATCCCAATACAATAATAGTTTAATAGCACATATCTTTCCAAAACTATGGGTAACAATATGGCCTCTAAAGAGACCAAAAAAACTGCTGATACTATGTGATCAACAATTGTGATGTTTCAATGTTTTTACTCTACAGGCTGTCACAAGAAAGCACAGACTGTACCCCCTCACTGTTTGTGCTCAGGACAGCTGCCCCTCTTACCCCACCCTTCTAACAGCTCTTTCTGAATTCCATCTCCGCCTGTCAATCTTTTATTATTTATTTCATATATCTATTGTGCAATTATATATACATTAGTTCTCTATCTATTTTTCCTGCCACGTTCTTCATGTATATAACCAAGATGTATAGCACACACTGTACTGTTGCACAAGCAAGTGTTGTATCCACTAACACTACTGAATGGAGAAGGAAAAGGGTGGGCTGGAGGTGTGTGCAAATGATAGTGTAATGACGTTCAATGAAAGCACTACTGTTGCACAAGCAAGTGTTGTATCCACTAACACTACTGAATGGAGAAGGAAAAGGGTGGGCTGGAGGTGTGTGCAAATGATAGTGTAATGACGTTCAATGAAAGCACTCACTGTAATTAGTGTACAAAGAGCTGCACACCAATACCTCTGAAAACAGGCTGTAGCTTTTACATGTAGGGCACAGTACTGCACTAGGCTCCAAAAAGCACATGGGAGTTTGCAGAGTTGCAACAAAGATGATCAGAGCAATAACACTTATTGTCTACAAGGACTACTGTCTTTCATTCATCAGTACAACAGTCCATCAGGCAGCTAACACAAAAGCAGTACTTGCAGTGCATCACCAACTAGCACCTAAGTGACCAGAAGTGTATACATAATTTTGAGTGGACAGTGACATTATACAGGCATTGGTTGACATGTATTACCCATGAATAGGTACAAGAGGATTGCATGGATTTCCTACAATTCTCTAAAGTACTGGGTATTAAATATAGCAATGGTGGCAATAAAGGCCTCACAAGATTGCGGTGGTGGTGCTGCGGTAGCGTTGTCGCCTCACAGTAAGACATTGTCCTGTTCGATACTCAGCTAAAGTGTCTTCTGTGTGGAGACATGCGTGAATGGGCGTACCTTTGTTGAAGGTTGTGCATCAGGGCTGGCAACTCGGTACGTAAAAATCTACTGCCAATCTTTAGCGGACCAGAGTTCTGCTGTGGCGACCCCTAACCTGGAAAAGCCGAAAGATACAACAACATAGTATCCAGAGATTGTGTTATAGCAATAGGAATGGGCTACAAATCTATCAACTGCCGACTAGTGTTCAATATATAGGGATAGGTAACCAGTGTGTCTACACAGTACGCTGGCAGGGTCCATCTTTTGGACGACATGTTAGACTATGGTCTTATCTGCCTGAGCTGGTGGTAGATGTAAAATATCCCATGCACATACCAAAAACAGTAGGGGGAGAGTAATTAAAAATGTTATACACATTTCATACACTATTTACACAGTTTAAGTAGTATTTATGGTGGGTAAAAGGGGCAGCTCCCCATACTAACCAAACAATTCTTTAAACACATGAAACAAATAATATCAAACTTATTCATAACATGCTTTTTTACCCTCCCTGTCCTTTTCTCTATAACACTATACAAAGTTTTCTGAAAATTAAATTACCGTCCCATAACTTATTATACAAATCTTTCTTGCATCTACTTATCTATAATTCCAACACAAAACCATATCTAACTTGTATTCCTTTTTATAGTTTGTTTCATATTCACCATTTATTAATTTCTCAGAACATGCATTCATGAAACCCTCATGTCTAAAGTCAATCAAAATTTCTCTGCAAACATATTCATTCTCTTACAATTTACCAAAGCATGATCCATACTTTTCTCAACTTTATAGTCAGCATATAACCTTTCAATTACTTGCCAGTACTTCATATGACCTTTTACTAGTAACCTACTAAGCATTAACCTTCATAAAAATTGTAGATTTCCTAAACATTCTTAAATTACATCTGTCTCTTCATTATTTCTTTTTATCCTTAAGCATCTTTTCCAAAGGTCTCTGACAATAATAACTCTCCATTATTCTCTCATACCACATATGTCTTTTTCTAAACCTTCCAGCTTCTTATTTCCATAGTGATATCTTGAGAGATATCTTCCATTAATTTATTCACAGCTACTCATCTCCACAGGTGTTCCACAGGGTTCCATGCTTGGACCTCTTCTCTTTAACAACTTCACTAACAACCTTCATACTGCCAATAAGTATGCCATGTTAATCTAATACACTGATGATTCCACACTAATATGCACTGCTGATAACCTTCCATTACTTCAACACAAGACCCAGAAATCCCAAACATCTATTGAATCCTTTGTGAATAATCAGAACTGCTCCTGAATCCAAACAAACAAAACAACCTATATTCTTTCCCAAATCCCTTTTGTACAAGAAAATTAATGTTTCTATTGCATCCCCAGACAACACTTCTATAGAAGTTGTTCCTCATACAAAACTGCATGGTATGGTATTTAATTATATTTGTTTACTAGTATAGTGCACTGACCAAAAATGATCAATTTCAGGCTCATCCTGGTTGAAAAACAAAACATTTCACAAACAAAAATACAGAAATGTAAGCAATAAAAGAGTAGTTCAGAGTATTTACATAGAAAAAAAAAAAAAAAAAAAAAAAAATATATATATATATATATATATATATATATATATATATATATATATATATATATATATATATATATATATATATATATATATATATATATATAGGTGTAGGACTCTTGCATGAATGCACTTTTTACCGAATCACGAATGGACGGGCATACTTACATGAAAATGCTTTTCACCGAAGCAGCATTTTCACATAAGCATGCCTGTTGTGCTGGTCATACTACGGTGCGGGTAAGGGAAAATTCCCTTTTCCCCACTGTAGTGCTATCTCGGAGTGAGAATATTAAAGTAGAGGTGTGTGGGGGGCACATGGGGGTGCATAAAAGTAGATTTAATGGGTTTTTTTTTTACACACTTTAGCGAACGCGCTTTTTCGGTGAAAGTGCTTTCTTTAAAGTGTGTTCGGTGATAGTGAATTCGGACTGTTGAACTTTCATTCAACAGTCCTAGATCCATATATATATATATATATATATATATATATATATATATATATATATATATATATATATATATGTATATACACATGCACTAATGAACAAGTAGAGTGCAATGTACAGTCAAGCAGACTGTAATGTACAATATAAATATAAATATATATATATATATATATATATACACACACACACACACACACACACACACACACACACACACACACACACACACACACACACACACACACATTTGTTTTTGAAGTGGGTCAGTTTTCAGTAAATTTTGAAAGGAGAGAAGAGACTTGGAAAGTAGACAGGGATTGTATGTTAGTTGCTATATCCTGTGCTGAAGCCTGAGCATTTGGCTTGGATGAAAAAGTGCTTTTTGAGGTGCTTTCTAAAGTCTTGTTTTGATTTCCTTTAAGCTGACAGGGTGACCTTACTCAGTTAGGCACACTGGTCACCAAGAAAATCCAAAAATCCACCAGACTGCAGGAGTAATATAAAATTAGTTCTTTAATAATCCAACACACCAACAGATTTAGCGCTTTCATTCCACAAGGGAACTTCTTCAGAATAAGATGTACAAAATGTCCTGTTTTTATATAGGTAAGAGCAATAGGAAGCTTAAAGACAGTATTATTGAGCATAAGTCTAAAATACAAAGGAAAATGGAAACAAATGCCCTATTTAGACATATTAGGGATGGTGGGCACACCTTCCTTTTTAGGGTTATGGATGTTATATTCGGGAAGAAAAGAGGAGGTGATTTGAATAATGCAACAGACATTTGTGAATATAAGTGGATTACAAGTTTAAAAGCTGACTCAAGACCATGTCTAAGTACAGGTGTAAATATTAAGCCTATACTGAAGAAAAAGCAAAACATTTTATAATGGTCTTAATACGGATGTATGCTTTTTGTGTGGTTGTATATAAGATTTTATATGCAGAGTCACTTTAAATTTTAATTAATTTTAATTAGCTGAAATTGGATCTTCCCTTTGATTGGGCTGTGATGTTTTGGAAAGTATAAGACAGTCATTAATTTTAACATTGTCTTACACACTGAGGAATGGATTCTTCCCGAAAGCTTTGTGGATTTATATTAAACCTGCTTTACTTGTGGATTTTTACAAACTTGCCTTACTGACTCTACATGTCCGTTATTTGGGATTACAATATCAATCAGTTATACAACAAAAGAAAAATAAATCTTGGCCAAGCGTAGGAGGAACAAAGCCATGCATACTAAAATATCCCTGATCAATCTAAACAGGCAACTAAGAGGGTTAATTAATACTTCAAGGGCTAAATTTGGAGAAAGAAATTGCTTCTCAGGCAAAGGACAGCCACAAAAATGTTCTACAGCTATGTCTGTAACCTCAGAGGAAATACACAACAATGTGCAGAACATATGGTAAATGGTATCACCCACAGTGAACCCGAGGCCATTGCCAACCTTTTGTCTGATAGGTTCAGGTCAAATCCACCCCCCAATCCCCCCCGATAGTTCAAAGGAAATACCACATATCACAATCCCCTCAGCCACGGAACAGGTCATCAATGCATTTTCCAAGAACAAAAACTCTGCATCAGTGGGCTCCCAATAACATCCCAGGATGTTTAATAAATAGCATGAAACATGAATTCTCTGGTCCACTTTAATCACTGTTCAGCTGGAGCCTTCAGTCAGGTTTTGTGGCCAAGGAATGTAAGATGGCTGCAGTCATTCCCCTGCACAAAGGAGATACAACTGTTGATCCAGGTAAGTAAGGGCCCCTAAGTCTTACCATCCTCATACGTAAGGCCATGGAAAGAATCATCATGGACATGATACATAAGGACAATGGACCCATCACAGTTCACCTTTGTTAAAGGAAGGTCATGCCAATTAAATCTGGTGGACTTTTTTGAGAGGATCACCAAAGCACTGGATGAAGGTAAGACTGTGCACACAGCTTACCTTGACCTGCCCAAGACTTTGGATACAACACCCCATTCGAGCATTATAGACAAGCTCACTAATTTAGGTATAAACCATTTTATAACACACTGGATAGCCAACCAAATCACTAATAGGACATAGGAGGGCAAAATAGGTGAGGCCACCTCCACCAAGAGGCCAGTCACTAGTGGAGTCCCCCAGGGTTCAATACTGGCCTGCTCCTTTTTGGCATCTATTTCTCTTCAATGGAAGCAAATGCCTGAAGGATTATGGCTGACTAAATTTGTAGATGATTGTAAGCTGGGATTATCATCGACTTGCCTGCAGACACTAACATTCTTCCCTTTGACCACCATGTGGCCACAGTACTGAGGAAATCCTTTTATGTTGTGTAACTTATAAGTAAGGGCATGGCATCTAGGTCCAAAGAGGTCACTTTCACGCCGTACTCCCCACTTATCAGGCCAATCATAGAATGCAATGTTTCCTTTGCTATGTACCTGACCAGGCATATTCAGCAACTAGGTTTCTTACAAAAAGAATACAAGGCATAACAAACCTACCTTATGCAGAGTCTCTTAAAACACTTTTCCTCTACTCACTCTCCTATAGATTACTGAGGGGTGATCTCTGCCTGGCTTACAAGGCATCCACAAACTGCACACTTATGAATCTCCTATGTATTCATAAGCCAAAGCGTAGCAGAAATACAAGGTCTAGGGACCTGCATTTTGTCTGTGACTTAAACAGAACATGCTGGAGAGACAGATGTGTGTCCAGAGACTGCCCTTCCTATGGAACAGGCTTCCCATTCATGGGAAGCTGAGTTTCTTTATTACCCGGTTTAAGCACAACCTAGACAAGTGGATGGGGAATAGAAAATTTATATTGGGCCTGACACTCAAGTCTGTTATAGACAGAGGTTACTTATAAATGCCTGGCCTTCAATGCCCTATTTACATACAGGGCATTATTATTCTTTCAGGAAAACTTGGTTTAGCTTAGAAAGGCCCCCAGAGGTGAATAGCCTAGTAATAGTCTATGAATCTTTGAATCTATGTATAACCCATCCAACTATAACTAGGGATCATGTACTGGCTGCACAAACTAAAGCCCAAGAACATGGCCTTAGTGGGTCCCGATAACATCCCAAGATGCCTCCTGAACAGTCTAAAATATGACTTACCAGGACCCTTGGAGTCATTATTTAACAGGCTTTGTACCATGTGAATGAAGGACTGTGACAATCATCCACCTTCATAAGGGAGGAACTTCAAAAGATCCTGGAAACTATAGACCCATTAGTTTGACTATTCTTATTTGCAAAGCCATGGAAAGAATTATCACAGAAATTATCAACAAGGACATATGAGACCCCCAGACACTGGATCCATCCCACTATGGCTTTGTGAAAGGAAGGTCATGATTATATAATCTGGTGGACTTCTTTGAAAAGGTAATTAAGGCAATGGGTGAGGGGAAAATGGTCCATGCTGCCTACCTAGATCTGGCTAAAGCATTTGATACCATACCCTACTTAGGCATTATCAACAAAGTTATAGAACTAGGTATAAACCACTTTATAACACACTGGATAGCTAGCTGGCTTACTGATAGGATCCAGGAGGCTAGAATCAGTAAAGCCACAACCACAAACAGGCTGGTCACCAATAGAGTCTCCCAGGGATCTGTGCTAGGCCCTCTCCTCTTTGGCATCCATTTCTTGGATGTCAAAGCCAATGTCAAAGACCTCTGGCTAACCAAGATTTCAGGTGATTGCAAACTGGGAGTGGTCATTGAATACCCCCAAGATGAGAACACCCTTCAGGAAGGTCTAATACAGACAAATGCTTCATGCCAAAGCCATGACTTAAAACTCAGTACCAAGAAGTGCATTACAGTACCTTTTTGGAAGCTGGCCACCCAGACTAACTATGTCATCAATAAAACACTTTTTAAAGTTGATTCACCAGTGAGGGATTTTGGAACTCATCTAGATGGTAACCTAGCCTTTGACCAACATCTGTCCAAGGCAGTAAGAAAATATTTCTATTTTGCTCAACTTATAAGCCTGGATGGTGCAGCTAGGTCCAGAAAAGTCATCATACCACTGTACTTAGCCCTCATCAGACCCATCATAGAGTATAATTCCCCCTTTGGTATGTCCCTGACTAGACACATGTCACAACTGGAATGTCCACAAAGGTTCCTTACAAAAAAGTATCTTATCTAGGTAAAAAAGTATAAAAAAAGTATCTCTCCTTACAAAAAGTATCTTATCTAAGTACTTATCTGTTTTTCTTCTAACTTTCACAATAACTTCCTTTGTTTGTCTGTACATTGGTATTCTATTGGAGACTGACCTATTTTGTACCCTAATTTTATACTTTTACAGTTAGGTTAAATTATTTCTGTATTTTACATTTATAACTGTACTGAAAGCTTTGTATAATCTTTGGATAAACTTGACTTTTATTATTTTGTATCACTTCTTTTTGTGGACCTTTTCTCCCTGGGCTTCCGATGAAAAAGGGCTCTTGCTCAGTCAGTCAGACATTCCCAGTTAAAAAATGTATATATAAATAAACAAACAAACAAACAAACAAATAAATAAATAAATAAGAATACAGGGAGTAAACATAGTGTCCTACTCTGATCGCCTCAAAGCCCTGTCTCTTTACTAGGTATCATACAGACTTCTGAGAGGAGATCTTTGCCTGGCATACGAGGCATCCTTGGACCTAATCTTGATGAACCTTCTGCACAGTTACAAAACAAACAGCATCAGAACTACTAGATTTAAAGAATAAAATTTTGCTTGTGACATAAATAGACATGTTGGGGAGACAGTTATGTTTTTCAGAGAACTCCCATTCTCTGGAACAGGCTCCCAATCCATGTGAGGCAGAGTTCCTCCCTATCCCTATTTACATGCAACCTGGACCTGTGGATGGGTAATCAGAAATTCACCCCTGGTCTGGTGCCTATTTCTCTGATGGACAGAGGCATTAAGTAAATTACCCCTTATATGTATATATATATATATATATATATATATATATATATATATATATATATATATATATATATATATATATAAGATTTGCGAGTCACATTTGAGTTGCACGGCTAGGCTTATAAGGGCCCTAGTGGTTACTGGCCTAGTATACACCTGTGAACCTATGAACCATAAATGCTGTCTCTGTCCTTTTGTCCCAGTATTTGCAGTACATAATATTTAAAGGAAGTCTTGTGATTCGTATCACAAGTATGTGTACAAAACTCTCCACTGCGTTACCTTTCTTTGAATCGTATACGTGTTCATGAATTCTAAATGAAAATACTATTACTGTTTTGCCAACATAAAATGTGACACTTGTTGAGAGTCGCATACACAATGACTATTATATTGTAATCAACATACATATTTAAGTAATATCTCTCCCTTGTTTCTGGCACTCCTAAAAATGGAGAACATCGATATCTGTGCAGTAACTGAGACCTGGTTCAAGGCTCCAGAGAGCAACCCTGCAATACCAGGCTACAACTCTTACCACACTTTTTGGCCACAAAACCAAGACCGAAACACTAAAGGTGGAGGAGTGTCCATATTCACCAAGGATATTCACACCTCCAGGCTAGTTGCCCAACACAATGCATCTAAAATTATCCAGGTGCAACTAACACTAGGTAAGAATGCAATCCAAATTGTAGCTTACTACAGATCCCCCACCGTGCCCCAAGATTCTCACTACACATTTCTAAACATACTGAAAAATATTAAGATACAACCAAACACCCTAATACTGGGTGATTTCAACTACCCTGCCATTAACTGGGAAAACTACTCAGGTACCAACTCCTTTTCCCAACGATTCTTGGAATTCATAAATTCCAATGCCCTGGATCAACGAATCCATTGTCCCACCAGGGGCTCCAATATCCTAGACCTGGTCATTACCAACATGGGAGATAGATGCTCCACACCAGTGGTCACCCCCTCATTGGTCAGGTCTGACCATAAGCAAATCACCCTTGACATCCACATCCCACCCCCACCCCCCAAGTAAGGAAATCTCCTTAAAAAACTTCTCCAAAGCCAACTTCATGCTACTGAAGTCAGAAGTGACAAACTTCATGACACCCATGCAGATGGGATCTGAAAGTTCGACTGCAGAATCCTACACTAAGGCACTGTACGAGCACATTCACTTGTGCATGAATAGTGCCATCCCAAATAGAACCAAGATGCTCTTCTCCAAAAAAAGGAAGCCAATTTGGTGGTCCCCTGCTATAAACAAACTATACAACAGAAGGAAGAAACTGTTGTAGAAAAGAGGAAAATCCCAGGATGCAAAAAACTCCCTCACCAGCCTCAGTAAGAAGCTGAGATCCCTCATAAAATCCTCAAAAGCTAGTTACGAAAATAAAATTGCCAAAGATTCCAAAAACAACCACAAGGCATTCTATAGTTATGTCAAGAATCTAAATGGCAATGCTCAGATCTGCTCTGAGCTACAATAGAATGGCATTAAATATACTGATCCCAAGGATATTGCCAATATCCTGGCAGATTGATTTAGTGCCAACTTCACCCCCCTCTCACCCCCTAAAGGGCCCATCTCAATACCAAAAAATTGACAAATTCCGGTAATCATGGCCACACAGGTAGAAACCGCACTCTCCAAAGCTAAGAATACAGCATCCATGGGACCAGATCACATCCCAGGCTGTCTACTACATAAACTACAAAATGAACTGGCACCTCACCTAAGTGTCATGCTTAATCATAGCCTCACCTCAGGCTTCGTGCCCACTGAGTGGTGCACAGCTACAGTTATCCCACTCTACAAGAGGGGATCCACCTTGGATCCCGGGAACTACCGTCCCATCAGTCTGACAAGCCTGATCTGCAAGGGCATGGAACACATTATCATGGAACTTATAAACTAAAACATTGGCAATCTTCAAACACTGGACCCCACCCAGTTTGGGTTTGTGAAGGGCCGATCTTGTCTCCTGAATCTGATTGACTTCTTAGAATCAGTCTGCAGAGCTGTGGATGAGGGTAAGGCAGTCCACACAGCCTATCTGGACCTCGCCAAGGCCTTCAACACCATCCCCCACTTTGGAATCATAGATAAACTTACTAAGCTGGGCATAAATCCCTAAGTCACTCGATGGGGTGCCAACTGGCTTACTGATAGAACCCAGACTGTAAAAATAGCCAACCCCAAATCCAACTCTAGACAAGTGACAAGTGGAGTACCTCAGGGTTCAGTCCTGGGACCACTCTTGTTTGGCATCTACTTCTCTGAAGTACAGGTCAACACTAAGGGACTCTGACTAACAAAGTTCGCAGATGACTGCAAACTGGGAGCCATTATTGAATCCCCAAATGATGTGGATATTCTACAAAAGGGCCTTACAGAAACAGATGCCTGGTGCCAGAGCCATGGGCTCAAGCTTAATGCCAAGAGATGTATAGTTATCCCCTTTGGAAAAAAACATGTACCCATGAATTACCACATAGGTGGCAGTACACTAAACATCGAAAGTGTGATGAGAGACTTGGGGACACAGGTGGACAGTGGTCTCACTTTCGATAACCACATCGCCACAACAGTCAGGAAATCCTTCTATGTGGCACACCTCATCACTAAGGGATTTTCATCCAGAAAAAAGGAGGTCATTGTCCCACTGTACTCATCCTTCATTAGACCCATTATAGAGTATAATGCCCCGTTTGGTATGTACCTCACAAGACATCTGCAGCAGCTGGAAAGGCCACAGAAATACCTCACTAAAAGAATCACAGGCCTAAAGCAGATGCCATATGCTGGCCATCTAAAATAACTCCAGCTATACTCTGTCGCATATCGTCTACTCAGAGGTGATCTTTGCTTAACATACAAGGCCGTGTCAAACCCTGAGCTGTTGGACATGCTCCTCTTAAAGAAATCCCAATCCCTCAGAGCCACATGCTCCAGAGATCTAAACGTTGTTATTACAATGAACAAAACATGATGGAGGGATAGGTTCCTGACCCAGAGTCTCCCCATACTCTGGAATAGACTGTCCATACATGTCAAGCAGAGCGCCTCATTGGCCCTCTTCAAAAAGAACCTTGATGATTGGATGGGAGATAGGAAATTCACCCCGGAGATCATGTCAGTCGCCCTGCTAGACAGGGGTCCAGAGAAGTAAATATTGTGGGAAGAAATATCCAGGGAATTGTTATGGCTAGGCTTGTATAGGCCCTAGGGCTGATAGCCTACTACCAACCTATGAACCTATGAACTTATGATGTAAAAAATATTTACCTTCTATAACATACTGTGACATATTTCAACAAAAATTACCTTGCTTAACTCTCTCTCTCTCTCTCCCTCTCTCTCCACCAGCTTACAACATTCTAATAATTCCTTACTATTACTTATATGCATGTAAGTCAATTGTTCTTTCTTCGTTTGTACCTATCAGCTAGGCAAAAAAAGAGAATCTTGGTTGTTATGTATCATCTCTTTGATTTGCTTTGACAGAGTTCCATAATGTAAATACATCTTAATTTTTTTTCTTTCTCATTTCATATGTGATGCCATCATTGTGGAATTATTTTTTGTTGTCAGGTATTAATGCACAAACCCCCCTTTGTTAAAACTGTATACCATTGTTCAGTTCTTCATCTATTCTATACTTGGGGTATGCTCTTTCTTGAAAACTAAACTGCACAGTATTTAACATCTGTTAGTTAAACATGTATCTAAAGTATCGTTGGCTTCTTGGCACATTGATTTGGATGCTATGTGGAGGACAACTAGGATATTGTAGTTCACTGTTTGTGTTACTGACGTCTTACAGAAGAAGCTGTCTGAACAATTACAGACTAAATCTTTATTCAGCACCTCATCTAAATATATCTTCTCTTCAATATTTGAATATCTGTCTTCAAGAGACGGTATGTAAACTGTTAAACTTCACACAGTGATGCCACTATCTGAGAACCATTACCTCGTAGGATAACTAACCCATCATCGTGCATCAGCCCCCAAAAAACAACTTTACAGTGCCAAATGCACCATGAAGACAGGGTAAATTTCACAGATGTAAGTGAAGCTTCTCTACACCTGGTCACTGTAGTGGTGTACAGAGAAAAAACCCTGACTACAGCACAGCTGACTCAGATTTGGTTCATGGATCAATTGACTGACAACAGGGAGGAATGGTCTTGCTCATCCATGCAGGGAGGAGGGTGAGAAAGATGCTCATGGATGTGATCTCTGGTAGAAGCTGGAGAAATTGATGGAGGGGAAAAGAGTGGGGACGTGGCTGAGCTGCTGTGGAATTGGGGTGAAATGCCATACATCACCAAGGCATATCCATCCTTCAGACCCAACCACGCAAGTCCTAGAGGGGGTGAGGGTAGGAAAAGGGTCTGTTAAATAAAGCAAAAAAAGCCCTGGTGGAAACTGATGGTGCGACCCCTTCAATGGACATCCTTAGGCTCTACGATTAGTCCCTGTTTAATTGGAGTAATCCAGGGAAGTAAAGGAGAAGCTGGTTGACTCAAGGATGGATGAGAACACAGGGGTTAGACAAAACAATATCCATGAAGGTCAACAGAAATTGAATTTCTTCTGTATTTAAACATTTGCAGTTAAGTAATATTTCATTGACCAAATCCAAACCTTCTATCATAGGAATACACGTAAAAGGGGTAACAATATGTACTATTAAACAAACATTATTACCTCTGGCTTTGTCCTAGTCAGGAAAATTCCTTGAGTCTTTAAAAAGATGTGTTAATTCAAAAAATATAGGTTTAAGAAGGCAGTTTGTGTATGCTGACAACAGGCACGTTTTAGATCCTTTTGCCGCTACCATTGGTCTAAATGGTGGTTTAATAACATTTTTATTAATTTTCTAGACTATTTAGTTTAATATTTTTATATAGTGAAGGTGAGATATACAGACATATTAAAGGGGTAGCTATGGGTGCAGTGTGTGCACCCAGTTATGAAAACCTTGTGTTGTTAAGTTGGGAGAGAAAATATATTTTCCCTTCACAATTTTACACTTTTTGCAAATTACATCTGTGATACTTGGACAATCTTTTTTATCATTTGGGAAGGTCTGGATTATATCAGAGAAGAATGTTTAGAATACATAAAAGGTGCTACTTCATGTACTCATACATATAGTTATGATAAAATGAATTACTTTGATACAACTGTTACAGAAAAGTAACCTTTTGTAATCCATATTTACATTAGAACTGTTTTCACCAATTATAAGTTCATAGATTCATAGGTGTTTACTAGGCTAACGACCAAAAGAGCTTTTTTAAACCTAGCCATGCATCCCAAATCTCTGAAAAGTTCTGATACCCTTGATAAGTGTAAGCATGGGCCTGGGAAACAAACAATTTACAGGTTACCTGTGTCCATTAGAGACATAGGTGCCAAACCAAGGATGAATTTCTAGTTTCCCATCCAATTGTCCAAGTTGCACTTGAATTGGTTTAGGGAGGATCTCTACTTCACATGGATGTGGAGCCTGTTACATACATGGGGTAGTATCTTGGATAAATTCCTATCTCTCCAGCAGATCCTATTTATATCACAGGCAATGTTTATGTCTTTAGAATGGGTAATTCTGATGCTGTTTGTTTTGTGAATGTGCAGGAGATCCATCAGAGTGGGGTCTGACAATGCCCTGTATGCCAGACATAGATCTCCCCTCAAAAGTCTGTAGGAGACAGAATCACGGATAGGGCCTTGAGGCAGTCTGCATAGGAAATTTTACTTACGCCCTGTATTCTTTTAGTGAATAACTTCTGTGGATGTTCCATTTGTTGGACATGCCTGGTTAGGAACATACCAAAGGATGATAAGTCTGATGAATGTCGAATACAGTGGAACAATGACTTCCTTGGACTTAGAATATATATGAATATATATATATATATATATATATATATATATATATATATATATATATATATATATATATTAAAAAAAAAAATATATATATATATATATATATATATATATATATATATATATATATATATTAGGAAAAAGGACAGTTTATTAGGCTTGTAAGAATGGTCTCCAGTAAGGTGGGGGTTGAAGAGGAGAGACATAAATTTATTTAACATTACTTGACCGGGAAAATCGAACTAGGACAGAGCCTATTTTCAGCGAAGTCTCGGGGAGAAACACTCTAGATGCTTGTCTTTGAAATGTGGGAGGAAACCCACACAAACACAGGGAGGACATGCAGACTCTACACAGAAGGCAACCCAGCTGAGAATCAAACAGGATATCCTCTTGCTGTGAGATGAGAATGTTAAATGCTTCACCGCTATGCTGCTCATTGGAGTACATGTTTTTGGAATGGTAATATCATACAACATTGATAGATAACATAAGTACTGAAGCGACCAAGGCATGGGAAGAGAAATATAAACCCCTTTTAGGAGTAGGGTTGTCAACACACAACAGCTGCAAAGCAAGAAATGGTACCAGAGACAATAACAATTTTGAGACAGGTTTAGTATTCTGACACAATGTGGCATCTAATTTTATTAATGGGCCAGTAAGGTTGTATGCAGAATAGTTTGGGAAGAACCACATTTTATACATAAAATTTGAAATAATCTGAAAAGGTTGTTCAAAGGTACAAATATGAAGGGAAGTATGACAATATATAAGAAATGTACCCCGAAATGTAGTAGATGCTCTTAGTGTCAGCATGCATTAGTGCATTTAATGGCGGAGAATGATTCAAATAAGAATGTAATTTTACAACATGGTAATTGCAGTATTTCTGGACTAGTTTACATTGCAAAGTGTTCAATATGTCCTGTATACTACATTGGAAAACCTGAAAGATCCCTTAAGAAACTTATATAAAAACATTATTATGACATTTGTAAAGAAAACCCAGTAATGGACTATATAAACACACATTAGCTTGCTCTAATTTTTGAAAATTTTTGTTTGGTATTTTAAAAATCATCTGAATGGGTCCCAGGGGAGGGGCATGAGAGACTAAAATAGAATATAGAGAGTTTTCTAGCAACTAAAGTTAAATGCAACCATCCTGACTGTCTGAATGAACATGTTTCAACCCACAGTTGACAGCTGCTCAGTTATGAGTTGAACAATATTACAATGGTTTAATTCCATGTCTTTTGTTATTGCTCCAAGTGTTGTAGCTTTGCTGGTTAATGTTAAAATGTTTTGAGATTATTTCTTTTCATATTTATTTACCCATTACATGATTTTTATTGAAGTATTTATATTTAATATAAGAATATTTATTACTTATTATATTCTGTTTTGGGAATTGAGGCATAAATAGTTTTTAAAGATCATATTAATAAATATATTTTTAATTTTGAACACGTAATTGATCATTAGATTTGTGCAATGAGGTATTTTAACCATGTGACTTCTGATGTCTTATAGTTCTGATGATGTCCCTTTATGATTGTGGTGGGATGAAAGTACATTTGTTTTTTGTTAATTTGTGCTCAACTGTGAATAAATCAAGCTTTCATTAATGATTACCGTTGGCTTTTTTGGTGTTACTGTGGGACCATGGAGAGCATTTCTTTTGTTTACAACTAAGTGGCCCTAATGTTATAAAGCCTTTCCTCTGGATTAACAATGAAAAATCCTTCAGTGAAATAGCTACCACTTTCTGGAATTTATTACCAGAGGCTATTAGAAGTTAAACAAGTTTTTGGAGATACAAAATGCAGCTAACGGATCATATAACTAGTTTACAAATGCAGGCATTATAAGGAAAAGTGTTGCTTCCCTTTCTTTCAGTAGCTCGTTATAACTGCAATCAGTATGATTATTCTGTTGTAACTGCATATTGCCTTTGTGTTACCCTGCACAATTTCATTTTATTTCTGTTTTTCCCACTTATGTCCTACAAGCCCTCCTTGATTTTCTGCTCTGATTTTACCTGGCACCTACCTGGCTTTATCCTCAAAGTGATCTTGCAAGTAGTGGTACAGAAAATGTAAGAATCCTCTTATGGAACAAACCTGACAGATGTTGAGGACTTGTTTGGTATGACGTACCCACTGCTTTACCTCAGTAGTCACTGTGCATTACACATGCATGTGTCACTCGACATGAGTCCTCAAGTTTCCACGAAGCACTACTAGCCTTAAGATGGAAATCTACCTACACAGTATAACTTCAGTTGTTCATTATTTCAGTATAACCTTGTTTAGGATTGAAAGTTTGCAATGTTCTTTGTACAGAATGACCAAAAATATTAGATAACTGAAGCTTTAAATGTAGTGATATGTTTATTGATAATGATTCAGATTATGAGTGATGAATCCCCAGAGTCCACTGATTAACAAATAAATAAAATAATGAAATAGGCAAAGATAAATAAATAAGCATTTTAAAAGCAACTTAACAGAAAGCCCATCTTCTAAGAGTAATAATACCCGAGAGAGAGAGCGGTATTGGTCAATATCAGGTCTGCAAGAAGCAGGAAAGCACAAGGCACCTTTAAAAGGAGAGACCCAGTATGGTATTCATGGTGATTAGGGATAATCTGGTTAGAATACAGAGGAAATTGCTCTAATTTTTCTTCAGTCACTACTAAGTGATAATATCCTCCTGACCTACCACTAGTATGGCCTCATTTTAAGGTCTGTGCCAAGGGAAGGTATCTCTCATATAGCGTACTACAGTGTCAGAAACTGACAGACCTGAACATTCCTATATTTAGACCTGATTTTCCCCTGCACATGATGTGACTAATTTTGGAAATATGTCACTATTTTGAGGCTTGATTTACTTCTTCACACAATTTTCTGAATCCCCCTCATCACGCATTATTTTTGAAGCTATCTAGTACAGAGAAAATCAGATTACATGACAAACATACTGGTGACACCAGCAATTTAAAGACAGAAGACACACATCATACATCTCCCTTTTCAGAATCAAAAATAAATGACTTTGTCTGGTAGAATTTTGCAATGCAGTTCATTAAAAGTTACAGATTTTAGACTGTCTCTTTGATAATGTACTTATATTTTTCCATAATTTTTGTCACTCTTTGTTTTTTTAAACGTGTTTCTGAGTAGTATCCCACATTCCAACTGGAAGGGGGAAGTGTTATGTACTATTTGTCATTCAAATTTTATGCTAATTAGATTTTTGTCTGACTGTACTTCCTTTGCAAGGCCCTTTGTTCCTATTTTCAATGTCTGTAGGTTGTGAAGTACAGAAACAGAATACAAAAGCAAGTACCTATTGTGAGGATAGAACACAAAGCCTAAACATTTTCCTACCATGAGTAGCAAATGTTAACAACTGACTATCTGCAACCAACATTAATTATGAATTTTGAATAGATGCCCTACTAGTTACCAGTCTGATTTCAGAATATAAGTTGTAAGATCACCGAGGCAGAATTTTTTTCCCCAAAAATATATTAACAACTTTTTTCCTTAGTAGACTGCATTTTATATATAAAAGTCATAGTCCATGTTGGTGTGAACGACTTGAGACGTACCTCTCTTGACTATATGAAGAGAGACATGACTGAGCTCTTGGACTATGTGTCTCAGGCAGGTATGTTCCTAGCCTTAAGCATCATTTTACCTTCATTTAGTATGATGCCGCAATACAAACAGAAAATGATTCACTTCAATAATTGGCTTAGTTTCTGGTGTCATTCTAAGGGGATACAGTATCTTTCACTCTAGGATGACATGATCGACAAATCTCGATGCTTTGCCAGAGATGATCTTCATCTTTCACAATGGGATTTTGGCTACTGGCCAAGGCAATTGCCACCCCATACTGCTTTTTTAGGCAGTGTGTCAAGGACAAAATTCCTATTGTAAAAACTCCATCTAAAAACAACCTCAGGGTTGGGCTGCTAAATGCTAGGAGTCTTAACATGAAACTGCACTCACTGGAAGTGGTCCTCACCTTGGAAGACGTAGGCATTTGTGTAGTCACGGAGACCTGGTTCAAGGCTGTGGAGAGTACCCCAACCATATCGGGCTACACTTTCTTCCACACATTCAGACCACAAACTGAAGGCTTGAAAACTAAAGGAGGCGATGTATTCATATTCATTAAAGATAAATGCACCCCAGATTGATTAAACAGCATGATTTCCTGGAGATACTTCAGGGGCAATTAACTGTTGGTAGGATACAGTCATTGCCAGCTACAGGACCTCTTCCATGAATCAGGACACCCACTCTGCCTATTTAGATCTACTTGAGTCTATCAAGATACATCTGAACACGATGGTTTTGGGTGACTTTAACTACCCATCCATTGACTGGGTAAATTACTCATGGGCAAACTCACTTGCCCAAAGGTTCCTTGACTTCATTAACTCCAGTGCTCTGGACCAGCCCACCCCACAAGGGGTGCCAACATCCCGGATCTGGTGCTTAACAATATGGAAGACCACTGTAGCACCCCCACTGTAAGGTTTCCCTGGTGAGATCTGACCAAAAATAAGTCTCTTTCAAAGTAAGTATCACAGCTGACATCCCCCCTCGCCCAGCAGCAATTAAACTAAAAGACTTCTTCAAAGCAGATCATAACCTCTTACAGGATGATATAAATAGCCTCACTGCACCTCCCCCCTCAGATGGAACTGGCAACTATGCCGAGTTCTACACCAATGCTTTATACAACCACCTGTATAACTGCATTGACTTGGCTGTACCTGATAGGACCAAAACAAGCATCTCAAGGAAGAGTAAACCTGTCTGGTGGACAACTACCATTAACAGACTTTACAATAAGAGGAAAAAAATTGCTGTCTAAGTGCATGAGGGAGTAAGCCCTGAACTGGAAACACTCCCTCCTCAGCTTAAACAAACAAATAAGACTTCGTGTGCAGTCCACCAAAGTAAATTACAAATCCAAATTAGCTTCCTCAACTAAGGACAACCATAAGGTGTTCTTTAGTTACATATGTAACCTAAAAGGAAAGGCCCAGATTTGTGCCAAACTGGTAGTTAATGATACCACATATACTGAGCCTGTGGAGATAGCTAACCTGTTAGCTGACAGGTTTTGTGAAAACTTCACTCCCCTGTCCCTGCCACATTTATCCCTTTACATCCCTACCACCTGCCCTCTACCTTGTATCCCAAAAGAGTAGTTTGTAAACACCCTCTCTAAGGTCAAAAACACAGCATCTATGGGACCTGATAACATCCCAGGCTGCGTCCTACATGGATTCAAATAAGAATTAGCACCACCATCGGGTACTCTTTTCAGTCATAGTCTAAGACCAGCTTCATCCCAGCTGAATGGAAAAAGGACACCATTTTCCCCATGCACAAAGGTGATGCTTCCACTGACCACAGGAACTATAGACCTATTAGTCTGATTAACCTTATCTGCAAGTCCATGGAGCGAATCATCATGGACCTTATCAACAAAGATATAGGTAATCTCCAAACACTTGGCTCTACTCAGTCTGGATTTGTCAAAGGGAGATCATGCCTGTTAAACCTGGTAGACTTCTTTGAGACAGTCACCAAGGCCTTGGATGAGGGGAAATCTGTGCATACAGCCTACCTAGACATAGCCAAGGCTTTTGACACTATCCCCCACTCAGGCATCACTGAAAAACTCACCCAACTAGGTGTCAACCCTTATATCGTTATATGGGTCGCTAACTGGCTCACTGATAGAACCCATATAGTCAAACTAGGAGAATCCACCTCTAACAGCAGACCTGTAACCAGTGGTGTTCCACAGGGATCAGTTTTGGAATCACTACTGTGTGGAATCTATTTCTCTGAAGTACAAGCTAAAGCTAAAGGTCTGTGGCTGACAAAGTTTGCTGATGACTGCAAACTGGGGAGGGTCACAGGATCTCCAAACGATGTCAACATCCTACAAGATGGTCTTACACAAACATATGATTGGTACCAAAGTCATGACCTTAAACTCAATGCAAAAAATGTATTATCATCTCTTTTAGTAAGAGTGATGTTCACGCTCACTACCACATCAATAACAACATCCTGAGTACACAGTCAGTGGTGAGAGACCTGGGCACACAGGTTGACAGCAAACTTACCTTTGATTACCATGTCTCCACAGTGGTAAAAAGGGCATTCCATATTGCTCATCTCATAAATAAGGGCATTGCCTCCAGAAAAAAAGAAGTTATAACCTCTCTGTACTCTTCCCTCATCAGGCCAGTAATTTAGTACAATGCCCCTTTTGGTGCGTAAATTTACAAGCACCTGCAGCAATTGGAGAGACCACATAGGTTCCAAGGAAAATTCAAGGTCTTTAGCATCTGTCCTATGTGGATCACCTGAAATCACTGTCACTTTATTTTGTTTCATACAGACTACTCAGAGGCGATCCCTGCCTTGCATGTAAGGCAATCTTTGACCCTGCTTTATTGGAAATGCTGCATATCCGCAACCCACATGGTACATGGGTTACTCATGCTAAAGGCCTTAACCTGGCATGTGATATTAATAGAACCTGCTGGTGGGTCAGATTTGTCTCCCAGAGGTTAGCACATCTTTGGAACAGACTACCACTTCAGGTTAAGCAGAGCACCTCATTGTCCCTCTTCAAATGCAATCTGGACAATTGGATGGGTAACCGTAAATTCACCCTGGAGGTTCCAACTGTGTCTCTCTCTTGGACTGGGGCAATAGGTGCTGATTGTGGAAATAAAGGTAACATTTGGTTAGTCTTTAAGGGTCCTAGGGCCATTAGCCTAGTAACCTCCTATAATAGCTTATTTCATCATCATCTTCTTTCGGCTGTTCCCGTTAGGGGTCACCACAGCGGATCTTCTGTTTCCATTTCTTCCTCTCCTCTGCATCATGCTCTTTCACACCAACCACCTGCATGTCCTCTCTCACCACATCCATAAACCTTATCTTAGGCCTTCCTCTTTTCCTCTTACCTGGCAGCTCCATTCTTAGCATCCTTTTCCCAATATACCGAGCATCTCTCCTCAGCACATGTCCAAACAAATCGCCTCTCTTGATTTGTCTCCAAACTGTCCAACCTGAGCTGACCCTCTAGTATACTGATTCCTAATCCTGTCCATCCTAGTCACAACCAGTGCAACTCTTAACATATTTAACTCTGCCACATCCAGCTCTGACTCCTGCCTTTTTGTCAATGCCATAGTCTCCAACCCATATAACATAGCTGGTCTCACTACCTTCTTGTAGACCTTCCCTTTCACTCTTACTGGTACCTGTCTGTCACAAACCACTCCTGACTCTTCTCCACCCATTCCACCCTGCCTGTACTCTCTTCTTCACCTCTCTTCCACACTCACCATTACTCTGAACTGTTGATCCCAAGTACTTAAACTCATCCACCTTTACCAACTCTACTCCCTACATCCTCACCATTTCATAGGTTCATAGGTTCATAGGTTCATAGGTTCATACTAGGCTATCTGCCCTAGGGCATTTATAAGCCTAGCCAGAGTGTGTTTGGCTTTCACCACCCATTTTAAATTAATTTTGATATGCCCTTTTTCGAGGTTAGTATACTGTGCCTCTGTCTAACAGTGACACAGAAGTGATACCCGGGGTAAACCTACGATCCTATCCATTCATCAAGATTCCTCTTGAAGAGAGTCAATGAGGGACTCTGCCTAACCTGGACTGGGATTTTATTCCAGAGTGAAGGGAGCCTCTGGGTTATGAATCTGTCCCTCCAGCATGTCCTATTTATTTCAGTGATGAGGTTCAAGTCTCTTGAGCGCGTAGCTCGATGGGATTTGGATTTTCTGAGGTGCAGCATGTCCATTAATTCCGGGTTGGACATGGCTTTATATGTCAGGCACAGATCGCCTCTGAACAGGTGGTATGCCACTGAGTAGAGCTGGAGTTTCTTTAACCGGGCAGCATATGGCATCTGTTTGAGCCCTTTGATCCTCTTGGTGAGGTACTTTTGGGGTCTTTCAAGTTGCTGCAGGTGTCTGGTAAGGTACATCCCAAAAGGGGCATTGTACTCAATTATGGTCCTGATGAGGGATGAGTAAAGAGGTACGATGACCTCCCCTGATCTAGATGTGAATCCCTTCATGATTAGGTGGGCTATATAAAATGTTTTTCTAACCACTTTGGCCACGTGGTTGTCAAATGAGAGATTGCTATCAACTTGGGTCCCCAGGTCCCTAATTACTTCTTCTGTACTTAATGGATTACCACCTATGTGGTAATTTGTGGGCACTTTGTTTTTGCCAAAGGGGATGACTATACACTTTTTGGTGTTTAGCTTGAGGCCATGGCTCTGGCACCAGTTGTCTGTTTCTATGAGGCCCTTTTGGAGGATGCTTGTGCCGGCTGGAGAGTCGATTATGGCACCCAGTTTGCAGTCATCTGCAAACTTGGTCAGCCACAGTCCTTCCGTGTTGGCCTGTACCTCCAAGAAATATATACCGAACAAGAGAGGTCCCAGGACTGAGCCTTGTGGGACGCCACTTGTAACTGGGCTGGAGTCTAACATGGCTCCAGCAATTCTAATCATGTGGGTTCTGTCCTTGAGCCAGTTTGCAACCCATCTAGTGACATAGGGGTTTATATTTAAGCTGGTGAGATTATCTATAATGCCCGAGTGGGGTATTGTATCGAAGGCTTTTGCAAGGTCCAGGTAGGCTGTGTGGACCACCTTCCCTTCGTCAATGGCCTTGGTGACTGTTTCAAAGAAATTGACCAGGTTTAAGAGGCAGGATCTGCCCTTAACAAAGCCGAACTGGGTAGGATCCAGTGTCTGTAGGTCCCCAATATCTTTATTTATGAGGTCCATGATGATTCTTTCCATAGCTTTGCAGATCAAGCTAGTCAGGCTTATGGGGCAATAGTTTCCAGGATCCGTTGAGGCACCACCTTTGTGGAGAGGGACCACTGTTGCTGTATGCCACTCTTTGGGTACATATCCTGTAGTAAGGCTGAGATTGAACAGTAGTTTTATGTTTGGGTTTAGCTCTTCTTGGATTTCATGTAGGATGCAGCCTGGGACACCGTCTGGTCCCATTGATGCTGTGTTTTTTGCTTTGGAGAGGGCAGCTCTTACCTGAGCATCTGAGATGTCAGGGGGGCAGCACTGTGCTGGGATAGATATTTGCCCTTTGGTGGGAGGGGAGAAGTTTGCTGAACCTGTCAGCTAGGATGTTGGCAATGTCTGTGGGTTCAATGTATTTTTTGTCATTTTGGACTAATTCTGAGCATATCTGGGAATTCCCACACAGGTTCCTAACATAATTAAAGACTAATAACAGTCTGCATTTAAATTGGAACCTGTGCACTGAGAGAGAGCCTTACAAGACTATCTGCAAATATATAGAGCTGTGTATATTGTTCTGTATTATTCTGTATTATAGAGCTAAATTGTTGCTTAGATATCTGTTGTCTTACTGTTCTGCAAATATACAGAGATCAGTATATATTTTTCTGGTTTTATAATTTGCACTGTGATTCCTCACATCTCTGTTGAAACTGTCTTCCCCACCCCACCCCCTCATTTTCTGCCTTGTCTTCAGCTGATATAACCAGTTTTTATAGCTTGTGTGTTGCTTAACTCCAGGTTCCCTTAATTTGACCTGTTAATAACAGTCTGCATTTAAATTGGAACCTGTGCACTGAGAGACAGCCTTACAAGACTATCTGCAAATATATAGAGCTGAGTATATTTTTCTGTATTATTCTGTATTATAGAGCTAAATTGTTGCTTAGATATCTGTTGTCTTACTGTTCTGCAAATATACAGAGATCAGTATATATTTTTCTGGTTTGATAATTTGCACTGTGATTCCTCACATCTCTGTTGAAATTGTCTCCCCCCCCCCCCCCGTTCTTGGTTGTGGTTTAAATTTGGTGGCTTTTGCAGTGCCCGCCCCACTGTAGATTTGATCTAGGACACTCCCCTAGTCCCATCTCTTTACCGCATTCTACCTAATAAACCCTTTCTGCACTTGCTTTTAGTCCTTTTTAATTTAATTACATTTTTTCAAACTGTTTGTGGACTAATATTGCTACATACTCAAGTGTGCCAGCTTGCACTGCATGTGAATTGTTTTTACTACTGTTTTTGCTACTTTTCTGAAAAAAAAGATTGTAAGCCTGTTTCCTACCTTTCCTGTAATTAGTGTTCCAGATACAGATTTGCTGTATCCAGGACTGTTTGTAAGCTTCTGAGCCCTCCAAGCCTTTCTGTGTTGGAGGGAAGCCTTCTAGCTTATCAGTGGGAGTGGTAAGCATTAGGTAACCTGTCTACTACATAAGGAGTGGTTCTGGCCCAGAATTTGTAATTATTGGCCGTTTGGGCGGTCTTCCATCTCTCTCAACTTTCTGATTTGAAGGCCTGCATTTGCACTTGTTTCTGTCCTGTAACTCTTGAGCCCATCTCATTTGCTCACTCAAACAAACAAAAAAAAAATATCTGCTTTTACTATATTTGTGTTTTTTCCTACTTTATTTTGCTTTTGCATCATCTTAATAGTACTCAATTGTATTTATTACTGCTTGGTGTAACTCATTCTAAGCCTTTTAGTTTAAGCACTTGGGCTTCAAACCAGTTGTTTTACATTAAGAAGGTTTGTGGTCTGCACTGTAGTGGCAGAACAGGTAGTTTACATCCTTCTAAGTTGGGAACTGCTGATTGAGGGCTCAGTGTCTGTTATTCTAAAAGTGTATTAATTCTGGTTTAAGCACTTGGGCTTCAGGCCAGTTATTTTACATTAAGAGGGTTCATGGTCTGCACTCTTGTGGGAGGAGATGCTGGACTCTGCCCTTCTGAGCTGGGAATTTCTGGTTAAAGGCTTATAGTGCCTGCATATTTAAACTGCTTCTTACTGAAATTGGTACACCTTGTTTGCTGTAGCATAGACTAGATCCAGGCCTGCTGAATCTAGCTTTGTTTGTATAACTTGAGCACTAATCCAGACATTCTTTAAAGTATTCAATTGTATTTATTACTGCTTGGTAGTAACTTGATTAAAGTGCAGCTATCATTCTAAGTCTTTTGGATTAAGCACTTGGGTTTCAGACCAGTTGTTTTACATTAGGAAGGTTTGTGGCCTGCACTGTGGTGGCAGGACAGGTAGCTTACATCCTTCTAAGTTGGGAACTGCTGATTGAGGGCTCAGTGTCTGTTATTCTAAAAGTGTATTAGTTCTGGTTTAAGCACTTGGGCTTCAGGCCAGTTATTTTACATTAAGAAGGTTTGTGGTCTGCACTCTTGTGGGAGGAGAGGCTGGACTCTGCCCTTCTGAGCTGGGAATTTCTGGTTAAAGGCTTATAGTGCCTGCATATTTGAACTGTTTCTTACTGAAATTGGTACACCTTGTTTGTTGTAGCATAGACTAGATCCAGGCCTGCTGAATCTAGCTTTGTTTGTATGCTTGTTATTTCCCTGAAACGCTAATTCCACCTAAAATGCAGCTTTTCAGCGCTTCTGTGGATCCCTAGTAATATCTGCATTGCTTACTGTACTTATTTCCTTGTTTCACTTGAAAGAAATTTACTGTGTGTTGTTTTTGCATTTAAGTTACCTGTAACACATTGCATTTAAGTCACCTGGCACTTGCTCACTAAAGCAATTATATAAGTCAGCACTAAAAAATTAAAAGCACTACACCCTCACAAACTCCCCTTGAATACCTTGTTCCCCATTGGCCCTTTTTTTCAAGTATAAAGGAATTCACAATACTATTCTAGCATGTCCAAAGGTCAGTTGTCAATCTCCTCTCTGGTCCAGCTGGTGAATCTGGGAATCTTGAGGCAATGTTACAACTGCCTCATGTACACAGACAACCCTCTCCTCCTCCCAACAAATTCCAACACATGTGAGAGACGCAACCATATAGCCAAACTGGAGGCTAAGCTCTCTCAACTCAGTACTGGCGTAACCAGTCAGGAGGAGAAGGAAACAACACTCACTACAATTCCAGTCTCACATAGACCTACCACGACAGCAAACCAAACACATAAACACACAAAAACATACTCGGAGGCTCTAAATAAAAATCTGCCTAAGCAGCAGAGACCTCCAAAGCAGACACCCAAGAAAGCGCTACCCCAAAACAAAACACGTGCAACACATAGCTCACAAAGCCAATGTGCCGAACAGTCACAGCCCTTAAGGCTAAACAACACACCTGATACACTTGTAATAGGTGACTCTATCATCAGGCACACTGACGTCCCGCTCACCAGGCTGAACAAGGAGAAGGTCACGGTGAGCTGCCTGTCGGGCGCTAGGATCCGCCACATAACACAAGCACTCAGGTCACTCCAAGGCAAGTACAAATATGACTCGGTCATTGTCCATGCTGGTGTGAATGACCTGAGACGTACCTCCCTGGACTACATGAAAAGAGACATAGAGGAGCTCTCTGAGCATGTAGTCCAGGCCGGTATGACCCTGACCTTGAGTAGCATCTTACCCTCACCAAGAATGATGCCACAATATGAAGACAAGATGATCAATTTCAACAATTGGCTTAAGTATTGGTGTCATTCAAAGGGTATCCAATGCCTGTTAGCCTGGGATGACATGCTCGACAAGCCACGATGCTTCGCTAGGGACAGCTTGCACCTGTCACCCCTGGGCTTTTGGATATTGGCAAAGGTTCTTGCTTCCCCCATAGTGCCTTTTTTAGGCAAGGCTCAAAAGACAAACCCACCTCCATAGGTATCACAAGGGATAAGAAACTAAGAGTAATGCTACTCAACACCAGAAGTCTAAACCTCAAGATGCACACACTCGAAACTCTCCTTAGCATGGAGAACATCGATATCTGTGCAGTAACAGAAACCTGGTTCAAGGCTCCCAAGAGCACCCCAGCACTACCAGGTTATACCTCATACCATGCTTTTCGGCCCCAAAACTTGGACTGAACCACAAAAGGAGGGGGAGTATCAATATTCGTCAAAGATACCCACACCTCCAGGTTGGTGGCACAGCATGAAGCTTCAGAGACTATCCATGTGCAACTAACTGTGGGTAAAACTGCCTTCCAGTTTATAGCCTGCTACAGACCACCCTCCCAAACCCAGGAACCCCACTCGGCCTTCCTGAGAACACTGGAAAATATGAAGGTCTCTCCAAACACCATTATATTGGGCGACTTCAACTACCCAAACATAGACTGGGAGCATTACTCTAGCTCCAACACCCTAGCCCAAAGGTTCCTAGAATTTATAAACTCAAATGCTATGGAACAACTTGTTACCACTCCCACAAGAGGGGAAAACATACTGGACCTGATCATCACCAACATGGGGACTCTATGCTCCAGACCAGAAGTGTATCCCTCACTGGTAAGATCAGACCATAAACTAATCTCACTGGATATTCACATCCCGACCCCACCCCCTGCCCAGAAAACCACAGTGAAAACTTCTCTAAAGCAAATTTCACACTCCTCAAAACCGAGGTGGAATCCTTCAAAGCCCCCGAACCTGTGGAAAATACGGCCCAGACCGCAGAATCCTTTATAAACGCATTCTATGAACACCTTCAGGACACCTTCCTGTCTGGTGGACCCCAGCCATAAACAAACTATACAATAGATGGAGGAAGCTACTACATGATAGAGCAAAATCCCAAAAAGGGAAGGCATCTCTGATCAGTATTAGCAAAAAACTATGGGCACTCATAAAATCGTCTAAGGCCAGCTTCGAGAGAAAAATTGCACAGGACACTAAGGATAATCACAAGGCTTTCTTTAATTATGTTAGGAACCTGGGTGGGAATTCCCCGATATGCTCAGAATTAGTCCAAAATGACAAAAAATACATCAAACCCACAGACATTGCCAACATCCTAGCTGACAGGTTCAGCGCAAACTTCTCCCCCCCTCCCAACCAAAAGGGCAAATATCTATCCCAGCAGAGTGCTGCCCCCCTGACATCTCAGATGCTCAGGTAAGAGCCGCCTTCTCCAAAGCAAAAAACACAGCATCAATGGGACCAGACGGTGTCCCAGGCTGCATCCTACATGAACTCCAAGAAGAGCTAAACCCAAACATAAAACTACTGTTCAATCTCAGCCTTACTACAGGATATGTACCCAAAGAGTGGCGTACAGCAACAGTGGTCCCTCTCCACAAAGGTGGTGCCTCAACGGATCCTGGAAACTATCGCCCCATAAGCCTGACTAGCTTGGTCTGCAAAGCTATGGAAAGGATCATCATGGACCTCATAAATAAAGATATTGGGGACCTACAGACACTGGATCCTACCCAGTTCGGCTTTGTTAAGGGCAGATCCTCCCTCTCATTTACACACATATATTCTGTTTTAGCCCTACTGACCTTCATTCCTCTCCTATCTAAAGCATATCTCCACCTCTCCATGGTCTCCTCAACCTGGTCCCTACTCTCACTATATATCACAATGTCATCTGCAAACATCATAGTCCACGGGGCCTCCTGTCTGATCTCATCTGTCAATCTGTCCATCACCATTGCAAATAAGGAAGGGCTCAGAGCTGATCCTTGATGTAATCCCACCTCCACCTTAAACATATCTGTCATTCCCACTGCAGTCCTCACCAATGTCACACTACCCTTGTACATATCCTGTACCACTCTTACATACTTCTCTGCCACTCCCGACTTCCTCATACAATACCACAACTCCTCTCTAGGCACCCTGTCATATGCTTTCTCTAAGTCCACAAAGACACAATGCAACTCCTTCTGACCTTCGCTGTACTTCTCCATCAACACTCTCACAGCAAACATTGCATCTGTAGTGCTCTTTCCTGGCATGAAACCTTACTGCTGATCTATGATATCTGTGATATGCTATGATAGCTTACTTAAAACACATAATTAAATTAGTACAATAAATATATAGTTTATTCTAAAAACAAATTCTAACCCATTTTAGATTTAATGAAGTTAATCTAAAGGTAAGCACAGGTGTCTGTATTCCACACAAATTCATAAAAATTAAAATCAATCTTGATTTTTGAGGGGTCTTGATGATTATGCCCAACAATTGCATGGGACCATGGGATCACTTCCTGCAGTGATCTCTAGTACATCACTTTTAGCTCAGAAAGAATTTTTAGTCTGCAGTACATTCTGTGAAGATGTGGAAAAGTGTGATATGTAAATGCATCTTACACTGCTGAAATACTCTGCCTTCAGTTAAGTTGTGGTGAACAGGAAGGGCATACGGTATATCTAACTGCAGCTCAGTAGGGGGTAGCAGTTGGTAGATAAGTCCATATTTAAAAGTCCGCATACAATCTCACAGAGTAGATATGTGATAGTGTGTTATGTAGTTTTTGTTTTCAGTTTTGTTCTTTGCCAGAACTGGGGAAGATTGAGCCGGTCTGTCTGACCAACTGTAGGAAAGGAAACAATTTTACTTCAGTCCAGAATACTGGAGAAATTAAATTAGTCCCTTGTGAACTGTACATATTGTAATGTGCAAATCCTGACTACAGTTTATATCAGATGAAATAGATTTTCCCCTCAGATGTTTTTCCCTTTACATCTGCCAATCCTTAATACAGATCCTAGACATACTGCCTTGTTAATCATTGTTAGAAAGTAGATGGAGCTGCTTTTAGTATTAACCCTTGGTTAGGTGAAGTTTCCCTTCTACCACATGTTGACCGGTAAAAAGCTCAGTGTAGAATGGTGACGGCATTATGTTTTCTGCAGGTCTTTTACTGTGCCACAACTGCTAATCAGTTTTTGAACTCAATAATCTATCAGTATGCCCACAAGCATCAGTTTTATCCTTAGAGGATTTAACAGTTACCTGGTGCTAAGCCAGCAACATGTGGAAAATAAAGTTCCTGAACTTGCTTTTGTGTATTCCTTCTGTTCATTTACAAAACAATATATTGGCTCATCTCTAACTATATAAATCATTTTAGTTATGCTTTAAAACCATCCTGGTGAATGTTTGCAAATAAGTAACAAAAAGTCCCAGTGCGTTCCTATAACATACGTATTCCATGCTCTAGTTTTTACTCTTTTCACAATCACACACAATTGCACATACTCATGTGAACACACACATACTCATGTGAACATACACACACACACACACACACACACACACACACACACACACACACACACACTATTCTAGATGGTGGTCATATGCGTATGCATGTGTGTATATATATATATATATATATATATATATATATAGAGAGAGAGAGAGAGAGATAGATAACTCTCGCTTTCCCTGTCTCTCTCTTTATACATACATATATATATATATATATATATATATATATATATATATATATATATATATATATATATATATATATATATATCTGGGAGCGTTACAGAATCTTGAAAGCCCAAAATCCTGAAGACCAAAATCCTGAAAACTCAAAATCCTGAAAATTCAAAAACCTGAAAACTCAAAATCCTGAAAACACACAGGATACCAGCACTTACTATATTCCAGCACAAGTGCATACAGAAACATATTACCCTTCAACTATAAGCAAACCATATTACTCTTCTCCAAGTATGAGCAGTGGGACAAGCCCCCCTGCACCCCCCATGTGGGGGGATGTGCCCCCAACACCCCCTGCTACTTAAATATAACAGTTCCAAGATTGCACTTCAGTACACTAAGTGCAATCTCTCAGTTGATATATTTAAGTAGCAGGGGGTATGGGGGACACAGCCCACCTACATGGTGGTGCAGGGGGCATGTCCCACTGCTCATGCTTGGAGAAGAGTAATATGGTTTGTGTTTTATATATTTCTGTATGTACTTGTGCTGGAATATAGTAAGTGCTGGTATCATGCGCGTTTTCAGGATTTTGAGTTTTCAGTATTTTGAACTTACAGGATTTTGTTCTCAGGATTTTGTTTTTCAGGATTTTGGGCATTCAGGATTCTGTAGCTCTCCTATATATATATATATATATATATATATATATATATATATATATGTGTGTGTGTGTATATATAAAGCTTTATATTTGTCTGGGGAGTGGAAAACCCGAAGAAAGACCCAGCTAAGCTAAGGTCTTCTCTGTTAATATCTTAAATTTCCTGTATTAGAGGCCAATGGGATATATGCAAATAACCCCTAAAGGACATATCAGTGTTCTGATACATGGCGTATGCCTATGACTTCTAATTTTTGATTTTTAAGTCATTACTAGTGGTAGACTAGCGATGTTTTGCCCCTTTTTCTGAGTTTATTAGTACAGCATAAGTGGATTGTTTGGTTACAGTTTGAAAACAAAGCTTAAGACCAAGTCTGATGTCCATCGACATTAAGGCTCCTTCCATACCCATCAACTTCTTGGCACAATAAATCTGGATGAAGCCTAAAATAACTGGGGTCAAAGGCCCAAAAATAAGTGCATATTTTAAATATTGGTCTTATAAACTTACAAAGTTGTTAGAATAACAGGAGTTGTGTTGTCATGCATTTTTCTGAAGGATATGAAGTCTGAAACTCAAATGTATGCCATTATTTAGTAACTTCAAACCTTGGTGATTTGCCAGAAACCACAAATTTTATCAGTAACAAGTAACAAACCAAAAATAAGATACAAAAATATGGAAATTCTGTGAAAATCTGGATAGTCAAGAAGTATGGTTCCTGCAAAATGTCCCAGATAAGATCTAAACAAAAAGGTAAAAAAGTCATATACAGAAACCACTGAGTAAAAACTTCAAGAAAGACCCATCTAAACTGGTATCTTCCATGTCTAAAACCTCAAACCTCCTGTAGTGGGGGCTCATGGAATATATGCCAATGACCCCTTAAAGACATACCAGAGTTTCAACTACATGACTTCCAAATGCCCATGACTTTTCACTTTGTAGTTGTTAAATTTCTACTACCATACTCTGGCCAATAAAGCCAAACCCCACTAGTTGTAGATATGCAGCATAACACCCATTTTTGAACTTGTTGGTACAGCATAAGTGGATTGTTTTACTATATTTTGGAAACACAGAGCTTAAGATCAAGCCTGATGTTGATAAACATAAAGGTGCCTGCAAAATATCTTACATAATATCAAAACCAAAGGGTAAAAAAAGTCACATAAACTAACCACAAACTAAAACCACAAGAAAGACCCAATGAAACTAGAGCCTTCTCTGTGTAATTACTTAAACCTCCTTGGTCTTAAGCTATGTGTTTCATTAGCAATGACCGCAGCTACGCAACTGTGCACAACAAACAGCTCATTAAATATCCTGATGCAGCTGAAGTATGGACTTGGGTAAGAGTGGGTAGTAGTGTGGTTCATAGTTCATAGTTCATAGTTCAAGGTTATATACTAGGCTAACCACCAGCAGGGCTTTTATAAGCCTAGCCATGGAATCCAACTCAATTGTGTCCCTATGTATCATGGGCTTTTATTAGGAAGGGGTATGTTAATTAGGAAGTTCCTAGAGGTTATGTGGTGGGGGTATGTTAGTTTGGGCATTACTGTCTGTCTCTGTCTATCAGAGACATGGGAGTCAGACTTGGAGTGAATGATTTCTTATCCATTGGTCAAGGTTATACTTAAGTAGGGTTAGGGATGGACTCTTTTTTACCTAGATGAAGAGCCTGTTCCAGAGCATGGGGATCCCCTGAGACACATACCTGCCTCACTAACATGTCTTATTTATGTTGGAAGCAAAATTTAAACCTTTGGATCTAGTAGTTCTGATGGTGTTCCTTTTGTGGACATGCACAAGATCCATCAGAGATGGATCCAAGGATGCCTTATAAGGCAGGCATAGATCACCTGTCAGTAATCTGTAGGAGACAGAGTATATGGATAGGGCTTTAAGATGATCCATATAGGATAATGTGTTTATACCCTGGATTCTCCTGATAAAGATCCTTTGTGAGCATTACAACTGTTGCTTATGTTTGGTCAGGTACATGCCAAAAGGGGCATTATACTCAATGATTGGTCTGATAAGGGCTGAATAAAGTGGCACTGTGACTTGGATGGCATGCCCATACTTATAAGTTGGATGACATAGAATGGTTTTCTTATGAACCTGGTCACATGTTGGCCAAAGACCAGATTGTTGTCTATGTATATTCCCAGATCCCTGAATACTTGGTCAGATCTTTGGGGTGTCTTATGGATGGAGTAATTATCCTGTATGGCAGAGTTCCCAAAAGGCATTATAATGCCTTTCTTGGCATTGAGTTTTAGTCCATGACTTTGCTGATATCTCTTTCACCACTGTATTCCCTTATGAGCAGCTACAGTGCTCATTGATCATGCATACACTTGAAAGGTGTTCTGTGTAATCTCATGTGCATAGTAATGGCAAGAAAAGGAAGTTATTTGGCAGCCTTAACAGGTCATGAGGCTTGTGTGGTCATCCATTTATATAGATAGATAGGTCTATCTATCTATCTATCTATCTATCTATCTATCTATCTATCTATCTATCTGTCTATCTATTTATCTATCTATCTATCTATCTATACCTATCTCTGTGGCACACGGTGCAACTGTGGTGACTTTAGATAAAGAAGACAGATGATTAAGGGTTAAAATCCAGCTAAAAATGATACTTTTAAAAGGGTGTCAGAATCCTGTTTCTCACAAAATTTTGGAACTGATGTTATGCCTAAGTGGTTAGGGCTATCTATTAGTAATCCATTGGGATTTCCTCATACAGGTTCCATTCCTGCTGGATACAAGGCTTTTCTTTTTTAGGAAAGGAGTTGGCATAGTGGTTATGGTCTACCTCATAGATACAGGTGATAGAGTTTGATTCTGACCTCTGGTTATTGGCTAGGTTTGTAATAGTCTGCTGAGTATTTGTCTATTAACCTAAAAATATGTGGAGAGAGAAGATAAATTTTGGAAGGTAGTAATGAGAGTAAGATGAAGCAAAGAGGGTTAGGGTAAGCAAACAGCCATATAACACAGACAATACTGCCACAGGAGGTGGTGACACAATAAGGGATGTGTAAGACAATGTAGAAGCGAGAAGGGTGTGTGAGACACACACACGTGAAAAATAGTGGTGGTGCTGCTGGGGCGGGGAGTGAAGTTGAGTGCAGCAACACGACACCACTGGTTATGATTTTGCTGGAGGTGGTGTGACAAGTCTGGATGATGGAAGGGGTGCTGGTCTGGATACAGCTGCATTTAAAAATAAAATAACTGAAAAGAGAGAGAGGAAAAAATAAATGTGTATAGAAGCAAGGGGAGCAAGAAAGAAGGTAGGTGAAAGAAAAGTAGAACTAGAGTGAATAACTATGAGTACAACATCATTAGAGTCTGGCCACTGCACTATCATGCAAAAGTCATGAAACAACCAGCCTGCTGTAACAATGATGCATTTATATGCAACCCCTAGAAGGAGCTGAACCTATAACCTTCATCACTGTCAAAAGTTTTTCATTTACTTGTTGAGCTACAGCAGCAGTCAAAAGCCTTCAGGGGAAAACATAATATCCATGTGTCTTGCAAGCAACCCCAGTAGGAATCAAACCCACAGCCTTCATCACCTACACTGTGAAACACATTTCATTTATATATTGAGCTACAACTGCAGTCAGACAGACGCCTTCTGAGAAATACAAAGCAACTGTGTGTCACTCAGTTGCAGAATGGAATACGAAAAGATACGATTCCTCAGGACACTACTTTGTGATCTAAAGTCATTATCCAAAGCCATGGTTGGCATTGTAATAATTTGCAAACAAAAGTGCTTAAATGTTTTCCCAGTGTTGCTCAGCTCATTTGCACAGCCAGTGCCAGCAAAGGACACTATAATTAGTGTATGGTAGTGGCTGTGCATAGTATTTAGAGGTGTGAAATATGGCAGCGTAGGGTTTTGCTACACAATGTGCAGTGACAGTGATCGTCAGTTGTTCGTGGGCATTAACGGTGCCCTTCACGAGTACAGCATGAACAGAAACGTGATGTGGTATCTTACATGGGCTTAACTGAGCTGTGTTTATTGAGTAAGGTGTGTTTACTCGTCATTTTTGACCAGACTAAAAAGTGGAAATAGGAGTGTAGAAAGGAGATGAAAAGAAGCAAGCAAAGGGTAGAACATAAGGTGAATAACTAAGGAATGAGCAGAATGGAGGCAGGGAACGCGGGATACATTTTTATTTTTTTTTTGAAGAATGGGTGCCCATTTTTTATGCATAAAAATAAGATAATTTGGGGATGGAAGTAATAGAAGTTAGAGAAGGTAAGGGGGTAGAGTAGATATCAGAGGAAGACAGTCAAGATTGACTGGGGTGTGGTAACAATGAGGGAGAAGAGCACAATGTTGAAAGAGACATCAGATAGACAGAAGACAGTCATGATGGGAGAACTGAGCAACAGACAGGGATGGACATTGACACATAAGGGAGAGGAACACCAGGATTATTTTATTATTTTACATTTGTTGACTGAGAATGTCTGACTGAGCCAGAGCCCTTTTTCAGCAGAGTCCTGGGTATAGAAGCTCCAAATACAATACAAATAAGCTAAAGTTATTACAAATAGGTTAAAGACTAAACACTATCTACTTTAATATTAATACAGCTGTAGTTAAAGTTACGTTATACATTTAAAGAAAAAAAACTTTGATATGTTAATTCTAGACTATACACTCTCTATTAGAACATTACAAAGTAAAATGAAAAGAGAAGCAAGTGTTTAAAGAATTGAAACAGTAATGATGTCTTAAGAGGTTCATTTTAGAGAAAAAAGAGAAGGAAGTGTGGGGATATTAGGAAGAAGGAAGAGCGAAAGAGTAAGATGAAGGGAAGTGTAGAGATGAATAGATGGCAGGAAGGAAAGGAAGGAGTAGCAAAAAGGAAATAGAAGTAAGGAGGAAGAGAAATCAATAGAGATCGGTGGAAAGTTAAAAGTGAACATACATGACAAACCACTCTTAATATGTTGCCTAAATGAGATACTTTCTTCTCCCGGCCACTGCATAATCTAAATAAATGCAGATTAAGAGAAAAAAACAGTAGCAGCATCTCTTCAGTTAGAAGCTCAAGCTGCAACCCGCAAAGCAAGAATAATTATTTTACAATTTCTTTTATATCGACGAAGCATCTTGCCACATCAGGCATTTTCCCAGATAAGAAACTAAGAAGAAATATTTGTCATTTCAAATCACCAATAAACCCTCATGGTAGCTTAAAACATGTTCTAAGACTCTAAACATTTTATCCTGGAATTTCACTTCCATGAGATGAGAGTGAGGATGGTCTTCCACAGCTGCATTCCCTGCCAGCTGTGATTTTGTGTGAGATTACTTACCACCCTTACTACCATCAACACTGGGCCCTATATTAGATGGTGAAAACATTGCTGGACAAGGACATGATTCAGTGAGTCACCTGAAGAGATTCCTTATCTGGCTGATTCAAGCATCTAACCTCCTATCACCAATGAGCAACAAAGGTGTCACCTCCTCTTGGACTGCTACCAGTGGGCACATCAGTCACAGCATTCAAAGCAGGGCTACCTGTTGTAGGTGATGCAGGTTAGGCAGGAAGTGTGGAGGTGACTGTGGCAGGCTGGGACCCAGATGTTGTGGGTGCTTCTGGTGGAGACGGTCATGCTGGTGGTGGTGCTTCTGCTGGCACTTGTGGGGAAGTGACAAGCCTTGCCTGAGGGATGGGCTAGGACTTGATGCTGTTGCATGTAATAGTAAAATAAAAGGAGAGAAACAAAATAATAAACCAAATGAATATATGTAATAAAAAAGACAGGAACAAAGAGGATGGGGGAGAGCAAAGTACACATACAGTGAAAAAATAAATCTGATATGTTCTTGTAGCATGATTAAATTACACACTTCTTAACTTAACAAGGTTGTTAGCATAGACATCTGAGGTGGGGTGTGAACCCACAGCCATCACTGTGCTTGTAGTTCAGGGCATAGTAATGGCATGTTTGAAACAACTGTACATATATATAGACAAAATGTTGCTTAGACATACATTCCCTTCAAGAGTACTATAAGCAAATGTACCAAAAGAGTGTCTGTGACACAAATGTCTACCCAGCCTACACACACACACACACACACACACACACACACACACACACACACACACACACACACACACACACACGCACATTTATAATATCCAACAGTAAAAGTTCTACCTTTGAACTATGGAAGTTAATACAGAAGTTGCAATGATTTGTAAAAGAGAATTTGTACTAGTTTTAATAGTAAAAGCTGTACAATCTGAAGCAGGCATACTCATCCCAGCGCTCTCTTAGCTGCTCCAGTCTCCTCTTGTACAGCTGCTAGTCACTGAAATCTCTTCAGGGTTATGGAGAGAAAACAGCAGCATGTATGTTCTGTGCATGTCATGTACTGGCAGGTTATGTGTGCAACTAAGATAAGTTCTACTTACTCAAGTGGTACCTGCTGTTTAACTTCATCTTCCCACTGGAATAGGAAGGCGGGTTTACAGTGCCTCATGTGACTGTGAAACTGATGGCACTGTTCCCCCATGCCATAGGATGCCAGTGGCATGAGGTACTGGACTAGACTGAATGAGAGATTTTTATCCTGATGGGTATTGGCCCTCCTTATTTTTCCAATAGCTTTGTTTCTTTTGTTGTACAACATATTTTTATTGGGATTCCACCAGGGTGGTTTGCTTTTGTGTTTCTTTTGTGTTTCTTTCTGGTAGGCAGAGCTGTCTCTATGCATCTATTGACATCATCATACAGGGTCTCTGTGAACAATTCTGCATAGACAGCAGTGTTTTCAGGGCTTGGGAAGGTTTGACATTTTGCCAGATTGTCACTTAATAGTAGGAAGTTTGCCTTGGAATAGTTCCTAAATGTCCCAGGGTTATCAATGATCCCAGTTATTGTATTTATTTCAAAGGAGACAACATTATGATCTGACTTCACCAGAGGGGACATTACACGGGAGGAGGGAGGGGATGTAGTGTTCTCCTATGTTAGTGAGGTCCGAATTCAGTAGGTTCTCACCGTTAGTATACATATGAACTAGGGTGTTTATGGTGAGAAAGTCCATGAATCTCCAGGCCTACATGTTTGGGGCTGTATATGATTTGTAGTTTCGTAGATTATACTTCCGTGGTGGTGCAGCAGTAGCATTGTTGCCTCACAGCAAGACGTTCTCCCGTTTGATTCTCAGCTAGTATGCAGGGAGTGCCTTCTGTGTGGAGTCTGCATGTCCTCCCCGTGGTTGGGTGGGCGTTCGAAAGACATGCGTAAATGGGCGTGCCTTCATTGAAGGTTGAAAGTTGTGCTGGCACATCTGCGTTCATGAAAATCTACTGCAAATCATTAGCAGACTGGAGTTCCGCTGTGGTGACCCCTAACCGGGAAAAGCCGAAAGACAACAACATAGTGGGATAGTTAAAGTCACCCATGAATATGGTATTAGTTTGAAGGATGAGTGACTCCAGTAAGTTTAAGTATCTGTTGTGGGTATCCTGGGTCATAGAGGGGGACCTAGAGCTTGCAAAGATATGTTATGAGACTTTTCCCATGGTGACATGAACATGGAAAAGCTCAAGTGCATTATCCTGTCTGACCAGTCTTGAGGTATGATTTTTTTTTTATATAAATCGAGACACCTCTACCCTTAGTCCCTATGTGTGCAGTAGCTAGTATATATGTGTGGAAGGTATTATATCCTTGCACTGTCAAGGTGCTCTATTTGGCTTTAAACCATGTCACAGTAATTGCACAAATATCTGCATTCTCCAAGGTGAGGAGGGGTTGGAAGAAGTGGAGTTTCTTGTTTAGGCTTTTGACATACCACATCCATTTGCTGAAGAATTAGCTGATTGTCAGTATACATGAGGTAGTTGCTGCCACTCTGGGGACTCAGGTGAAAAGATGGCACATAAGCCAACATTTTCTGATGCAGAGAGTAAGTTGCCAGTCTAGGCTGCCCATCTCCATGAACCATATCTCTTTGGCATGCATGCTGCTGACCAGTCTTATCAGGACCTTTTCTGGGAAGATGTAATGGCAGATGTTAACATGGCTGGTGGCCACAATCATAGTTATGAAATGTTGAACTGCAAGGTCAGTGAATGACATGTGCAACAAAATAAGAGCTGAGCACTCAGCTTGGAATGGTGGGTCCACTGGTAGGGATCTGTCGAGTGAACCACATCTCAGGGAGATGGAGGAGTTGTTGGCCTCTGTCAGAGGTGTGGGAATTCCACAAAGTCCCACACTGTGGGGCTGGATGCTAGGGCAGAACTGGAGTGGCCAAGAAGACAACTTCCTGGAGATGTCCCATGTATTTAGATAACTTTTATATGTATGACTACCTGTAAATACCCTGCAGTCCTTCAACACAATCAAAATTATTAAAGCTGACTAACTTATGGCATACTTTTATGTTAATATTTGTAAAACTTAGTTTCATGTACTCTTCTGGTTCTGGGTTATACTTACACAGGATATTGTGCTTTGGTGTATTTCCACATGATTCTTTATCTTGCATCAGTAATGTAAAACTGCCCCATCTGATGTTGGAGGATATGCAATCTCTACTAATGATGGCAGGGATGAGCTGACGCAGTCATGTAGTACAGAGTCTGTGTTAGACAGAGGGAGTGTGACCACTGCATCCCCCTAAACAGAGCGTGGATGTAACCTCTGTGCCTATGGATACTCAGGATAAACACACCACACACAGAGAACAGTTTAGTGGGGACATTATTAGTCAGAGAAGTGTGGAACTTGGCACCTGTCAGAATCTGTCCCTAGTACCCACAGGCAGAGAGGTCCACACAGGGGGTTGGGAAATGATGCTTGTGGGAGCCATGGTTAGCACTCTTTCTCTGAGGTTGGTGTGCCAGTAGCCACAACCCAGCATATGTGCAGAGTCCTTATGGCAACACATCCTAGTACCACCACAGCCGCGGCAAATTTAGTGAGAGTGATGCAGGGTGTGCATAATGACCTATGTGATTCAATGTCCCACATGTGTGATTGTTTGGATAGACTCGGTCACATACTAGAACATGTTATGTCCTCTCTGGCTTGCCTGGCAGGGTTGAGAGGCTGTCATTAGAGCCAGTCTACCACTAACACCACAGATGGTAGCCACTGTGGCTGTGGATGATGAAGATTACACTCCCACACCAGGAGGGGATGTTCCTGTGATTGTGGCAGTTGTAGAAGGGGTACAGCTCATAGCTGATGCCACTCACAGTCACACAGAAAATCATGAAATAGCTGGGGTTCTGATACAAGCAGTGCAACTTCAGATAGAGCAAGCTGTAATGGTTGGGAGCATGCACTGGACACTGAAACCATGCCCTGGACATGCACAGTACATAAAGCTGCAGTACTACAACTACTGCTGAAGCTGTGTCTCAGCAGACCCACACCCATACCTCAACAGCTCCCAGTACATCACATGCACAAACTTCAGCTGACACAAGCACTTCCTGAAGACTTTTATCTTATGCAGCCCCAACACTGACAGGCAATATTTTCAGAATTTTCAAACTTTTACAAAGAATACCATGTGAAACTTGCAAGGTACTTCAGAAGAAAAAGGAATACTACATACAAAAATTAAACAAAAAGTTAATACATGAGTTATTTAGATCCTAACCAACAGTTATTGTAATAAGTACCTTGCATCTGATCGGGTAAAGCAACCAATAAAGTACCCCAAACACCAATACCACTAAGAATCAGGTGTCCCTGAAGGAGGATAAGTTTAAAACAGTGAAAATACTATTATATAGGGTAGAAACTAGGAACTAATGTGAGGGGACACCTCCTATAATAACTATTAACACTGTATAAAACTATTTACAACATATTTACAATGTATTTACATCATGGATGCCAGAGGACCTCACAGAATAAAATAACATATGACATTTACAAAGTTTAAGGATAGATTGTATTGTTTACAATATCAGGTAATTTTGGACTGGACATAGTATAAAAGAAATACTACCTGAAATGTAACCATAAAAAGATTTTTTGCTGGATTTTACTTAGTTTGGATTAGATCAAAGATATTTTCCCAATATTTTTGAAAATAATGCTTTTTCTTTTTGTTATTCATGTACAACTTGTGTGCAGAAATATATTTTATTGCCATAGCCTTAAAGTTTTCCCAAGTAATCGCTGAAGGGTTGATCCAATTTTTGGTAATAAATTATTTAAGGAGAGCACATACCGTAACAAGGACATGGCGGTGAATACATTTTAGTGAATTGGGAGTTATATTAAGGATCATAATTTGCCAAGAGAATGTAGTTTTCTCATACCCCATTTTTTCTAACTGAATTCTGAGGGAGCACCAGAGTTTATAGATGTTCTTACAACTCCAAAACATATGTAATATGTCTACATGAGGGAGGGAACAGAAAGGATAGGTTAGGTTTTTATTGCATCTGAATTTTAGTAAAACAGCTGGAGTAAAGTAACAATTATTGTTTATCATAAGTTGAGTGTAAATTAGGTTTTTGAAGGGGGGGTAGATTTAGGTTATTGTTGATTGCTTCATATTTAGACTCACTAGAGATTTCCTCTTGTATAGAGTCCCAGTAGTTGGAAAACAAAAGTGAATGGTTATGAATAATGGACGACACAAGTTTATAAGTATGTGAAATCATTTTGTTTTTTAGGGAAAGTGAATTAATGATTGACTGTGCTAGGAAAACAACGAAAAAAGCAAAACTTGTAAAAAACAGACAAATGAAGCTCCAACAAATCACGCCAGTCACTGAAAGATGTGTTTTAATCCGTTAGCGCTTTCATGCATAAACAATCAATGCACTTCTTCAGACGGCCATTACAAACAATAATGTTACATTTATACTCACACCCAACAATACATCATTAATTAGTTAATTAAACAATTAAATATTTAAAGAACCTTAAACCTTAAAAAATATATGTAAAAAATACACACATAATTAAAAACCAAATATACCATAATCTAAAATGCACAATAAGTCAATTAATATTGTTCAAAATATTAAACTAAATTAATTTAATATTACTACATTTATCGCTCTAAAGCTCTCAATTTCAACAAACACTTCACAGAACACATTTCATTTATCCCTGGATAGGAATTGCCACAAGAGCTCCTGCTCTTCCAATCTAAGATGCCATGCACCACCCCTCGGATTTAAGTGTACCTTTTGAATAACATTGAACCAAAAACTGTGATCAGGAAATTCAATAATATGCTTAACGATTTGTAGTTGTACCCTTAGAAATAGCGTATGTGTGTTCATATATTCGCTGTTTCAATTCTGTTTTCCCTATATAGAAAACAGAATACAGTTTGCAGGAAGCCAAATATACCACTCCTGAAGTTTCACAGTTATATTTCTCTTTACAATAATATTTTTGTCTCCTAATCTCAAAAGTAGAACCCGTCCTTATGTACTTACAATATCTACAATTTAAACATACCCCTATTTGGCCTATAATTAATGGTACCTGATTCAAATAAGTTTTTAAGTGACGGTCCTTTCCTATAAAAAATAACAGGCTTAGGACCCAAAACTGGTTGCAAATTCCCACTATTACAAAATAAAGCCCAGTTATTAATCAATATCTTCTTAACTTGTGCCAAATTATTGAACTGGGTTAAAAAACTAACATTAAAATTGGTTAAAGCTTTTTCAGCTCTTAAGGGTATACCATTAGTTTGATTATTTTCTTCAATCAAAAAATTATTCATTTATAAAGGGCCTAATTGCCCTGACTGCCTTTTTGATGTCACCTCAGTGATAACTGAGTGAATCAATTTTTTAGGGTAACCCCTATTTACAAACATTTTAAACAATGTATTACACTCATCCAAAAAAAGCTGATCTGTACTGCACATACGACATAACCTGACCTTTAATAACACCCTTCTTCTGAAAAAAAGGATGAAAGCTACTAAAATGTAAGAAGGAGTTACTGTGACTGTGCTAGTTGAATGCCTTTCTCTTCCACTCTGTAATTAGAGAATTTTTGCTTTATAAGTGAGCTGAGTTGCCTTAAAATAGGGTCATATTTAGTTGGGGCCCCAAATAAAGTTTTAACCTCTATTGCATTTTTAGTACTATAAAAGTGCCAAAGTGTAATCTTCTTGATAATAGGAAAGTTTGATAGGACAATCATTTTATTGTTAATTTTTAAATTTGGATTTAGATGTATGGGTTGGAGAATGGGGATTGTATTTTGCAAATTAAGGGATCTCATCAGCTCATAAAAAATACAAATTTTGTTTTTTAGTAGAGGCAAAAACTTAGTGTTGTGTTTGCCAACAAGTGAGAGAAAGGGGATATATTGGGAATTAATTTTGAATGAAAATATATAGTTATATCAGATCTTGACCCATATTGGGGACCAAGATTCGGCACATGGATCATAGCTGGCTATTTGTATTAAGCGGCTAGCAGTGATTATATGATAATAAAGGCTGAAATCTGGAAGACTTAAACCACCTTTGAATTTTGGGATAATTAATTTCCTGTATGATATTCTCGTTACTTTGGGGAACCATAAGAACTCTGATATTGTGGTTTCTATTTTGCGGAAGAAGTTTTGAGGAACATTTAAGAATACGGAGTTAAGATGGAAAAGAATCCTAGGTAGGATATTCACCTTAATTATAGCAGATTTTTATAATAGAGAAAGATTAATGTTTTCCCATCTAGTTAGATCATTGTTTATTTGATCCCAAACTCTATAAAGGTTGGTTTTCATTAGCTCTTGATAAGAATGTGTGACGTTTATACCTAAATACTTTAGTGAATATTTAAGAGGGATGTCTGAAGGGGGAAATAGTATTCTAAATGCTTCTTAGGATTTAAAGGGAAACAGGATGACTTGGTAGGGTTTAGTTTATAGTTAGCGACTTTAGAAAAGATATCTATAGAGTTTCTGATTTTCTGAAGGTTAGTGTTAGGAAGCTCAAAATAGATGTTAAGGTTATCAGCAAAAGCCGAGTATTTTGTTTCGATGTTATACATTTTTTGGGATATGGTGATAAGTCTTTTGTTTGATCCAGATAAGAAAAGGTTCAAGATATAAATTAAATAGATAGGGTGAGAGTGGACACCCCTGTCTTGTGCCATTTGTAATTTTGATAGGATTTGATAATGTTTTATTAATATAAAGGGAAGTAGAGGCATTCTTATAAAGCATCTTAATAGTGTTAATGATCATATCAGGAAAGTTAAAGTATTTCATTGTTACATATAAGAAGTTTAGATCAACATTAACAAAAGCCTTGGTTGCATCTAACGTTAATGCGTAATGTGGGTGGTTATCCTTTTCAAGGAACATTAATAAAGTATGTAGGGTAAGAGTACTGTCACAAAGTTGTCTTTGCTTCATAAATCCCAATTGTTCGGGAGAAATAATTGAGGCTATAACTTTCTGAATTCTTTTAGCAAAGATGATAGACAAATTTTTTATGTCTACATTTATAAGGGCAATTGGTCTATAGTTAAGAGGGTTGGATTTGTCCGAGTTCGGTTTTGGGATGAAAATTGTTTTGGAATTGTTCATATATTTGTCTGTAATCCCTTCAGAATGATATAATTGTACATGTTAAGGAGGATTTTTGTGAGGTTACTACTAAAAGTTTTGTGAAATTCTCCTGTAAATCCATCAGGGCCTGGTGCCTTATTAGGTTTGAGTTTTTTAATAGTTGACGTTATTTCATTCAGTGTTATAGGGGCGTTTAAAAGGGTATTTTGTGTGGGAGACAATTTTGGGACAGAAAGCTTATTAAGAAATTCTATGTACTGTTCGTTTTGAATTTGGGTTATAGGATTGTAAATTTCAGTGAAATATCTACAAATGAGTTTACAATGTCTCCATTTCTATACATATTTTTCCCTTTATAGTTTATTTCCTTTATATAGTTTGGCCCTTCTTTGATATTTATTAATCTTGCTAGAGTCTTGGATGGAGTTTGAGCCCATTCTGAGTATCTGTGTAGAAGCTTCAATTCTACCAAAGAACGGTTTTGATGGTGAAAGAAATATATATTTTTTTGTATTTTGTGTAATTTATTTTCCAAATCAGGGGAAAAACCTTTTTGCAATTGGGCATCAGTTGTTTTAAACTCTTTTGTAAGGTCGTTTATGTATAGACTTTCTTTCTTTTTATAATAATATGCTTTTTGAACAAGTATTCCTCTAATAACTGCTTTAGCCGCTGCCCATTGTATATCTAAAGGGATGGTGGAAAGTAAAGATTCAGCTTCTAAATGTTTTAAATATTCATTGACCTCCTATAAAACATTGTCTTTTTTAAGGATGTTACTATTTAGTGACCAACTGGAATTCTTGCTGTCATAGCTCCAGTGTTGATTAGGGTTAATACAAAGTTTTATATTAGAAGGATCTGATATAGATCTAGCCTCAAAGGTAAAGTTGTCAATGTTATTAGAGAAAGCATCCGAGATCAAAAAGTAGTCAAGTCTAGACCAAACCTTGTGTGAGGCCAAGTAAAAAGTGAACTTATTAGAATCCCTGTCTATATCAGATATTAAGAAAGGGTCAACTAAATTGAAACTACTCATCAAGTCTTGAATAGATGCAGTTATTTGGGAGGGCTGTTTTCTATTTTTATGCAAACTATCATATGAGGGATCGATAAGTGCATTCCAGTCTCCGCCGACAATGAAAAAATTATCCTGGTATTGAAGTAGCAGATCATGTATTTCAGAGATGAACACATGTTGATTTGAACATGGGCTATAGAGGTTTGTTTTATGCTTTTGAGATCTCTGCAGATGGGGCTGCATCCATGCAATTAAATTATGCTTGTTCTGGAAGGAAAGCTATGTCACATTTGTATAAGATGTTAAAGTGAAATACATTACAATATTAATAGAGGTCTATAAAGAAAAAAAATATGATTTTTCCAATAATATACAGAAGTAAGAGTTACTCTACAGATAAGGTTAGATAGATATATAATGTTGTGAAAATTGATGGTTTTGAACTGTTATGTTAATTATGTGTAATGCAGGAAAACTGAATCAGTCAATGCTTGAGGAAGAATGAAGACTGCCCACTAGAAGATCTGATTTTAAAGCGGAAACTCAAATGTTTTGACCACTTAATGCAAAGACAGGATTCACATGGAAAAAACACTGATGCTGGGAATGACTGAAGGCAAAACAGAACAGAGTGGCAAAGATTAAGAGGGGCAGGTAGCATGCTGAAGTAATGAATATGAATGTAAAAGAACTTAAAAAGCAGTCATAGATAGACCTGGTGAATTAAAATATGTGAGATTATAAAGAGCCACACTCAAATTAATAAACAGCAACCAGTAGAGAAGAAATGGTGAAGCAAAAGTAGCAATTGCCCTGGATGATGTCTTGGAGATATTTTATAAATACCCCCCCCCCTTTAAGAGAAGCAGGAAAAACCACAAACCATCCTACGTGGATGTCTGTGACTCCAGGCTACTTCCTGCCCCTTTCCATGTTATCGTGCATGGGTGTCTGAAGGCAGTTACAGTTTTTTATCTTTGTCACCCACAGCCAGCAAATGAACTGAAACAAATAACAGGCAGTTTGCTCACTGTGTGCATGCTAAACCAACATTTCATTAAAAAATTTAATTTCTGAATCTAGAGGGGGTTGAGGGTTACAACCAGCTATGGAAATACTGCCTCTATAAATCTGTGTGTCTTCTTTCTTTTGTGGATTAAAAACAAAAAAGAAAATTATTTTACAATGCCTGTATGGGTCACTCTGCCTTTATCTAACAAAATTAATCACTTACTTAGTCACAACTGGCATTTTTTTATTAGCAATAGTTAGCTGCATTTGAATTTTCACAGTTTAATCCCTCCACCCAAAACTGTCACCGAGCCTCATTTTTAGCTCTGATCTGTCCAATATATTAATCGGTGGATTTCTTTTTGGTTTATCAGACTGACCAGTGTAGGATTTGCTTTGCAGTTTAGGTTTTGTTTGTCTTGTGCACTAGGTTTTGTTACATACCTCATCATGATTGATTGACTCTTGCATTTATTTGTTTTAGAAGTTGTCACAGGTGAGCAAATGAGCATTTAAGTTAATACATTTTTGGTGTTGCCATTTGCTCCATATGTATCATGTATATTAAAACAAAATCTGGTTATTTTGCAGATTTTCCAGCCTTAACATCTGATCTTAGATAAATATAGATTGTGTAAGTATTGGGGAGGAGAAGACTTTTCAGAGAGGCATTTCTGCTATTAGCGGCATTTTCACATACTGATTTACTGCAGAGGTGAGTGAGTCAGTGGAGGATATTTGTTTGGGGGGCAAGTACAAAACATGAAGCACCCTGTTGGGAAACTCACTTTCAACATCTTGTAAAGTGGGAGGGGGATTCACATCTGATGGTGTGCTGCTTTGTTTCATTTATATGCATTTTTGAATCTCACAACTTATTTAATGTGGCTTTTGCGATTCTTTTTTCATTTGTGAACAGTTGATCGTCATTTAATAGTGAAGTTGAAGTATCTGTCAGTTTACAGACTGCCTGGTAGTCTGCATGGAAGAATGAAAATTGATGTTGTCATAAAAAGCTGTTATCTTGTGCATGTTTTCCAGGAATGTTAGGTTCTAACAGTAATAACTACTTTAGCAACCTCCATTACTTTGCAGCCTCAAAACTGTTTCATTAACTGTTTTCTTACTGATTTGTGTTTGTGTGCATAACTATAAAATGCTGAAAAGGGGGTTTGTACATTTAACTGAAGTGTATTTTGAAAAGATCAAATCAAGCTGCTTTTGTCTACCTGGGATGTGGGCTGTAACTAGAAGGAAGGGACAAGGAATAAGTGATGGAAATCCACATTAGCTTAGATTTTGCTGGAGACCCATTTAAAGGTAGAATCATAAGCCTAAAGAGGATGTAAAAGAGAAGTTTGGAGATGGACAACTCACAAATTAGCTCATAAAGTGCTATTTGTTTGTTTAAGACTATTAAGACTATTATTGTGAGGACCAATCAGTGTGTGCTGCTTTCTCTGTCTAGCACAGCAGTAGTTTTCATTATACTAGTAAGTGACACTATTCTGTAGGAAGGGAATGCATGTCAAATTCTGAACCCTTTTCTTTTGGCAAGCAATTAAATGGTTAGATTTTCTTTTTTTTATTTCATTGGTGTGTATGGTGCCTTATTAAATACATATCAGTGAGCAATTATGTATTGTATGCCTTCTTTTTCACTGTGTGATGTGACAATTTGCATACTGTAAGGGACTGTCTATATCAGAGAGTTAGAATAAAGAATATACATGTTTTTAATCAAATGTTCCAGATGAGAATACATATATCAGTTGTTTGTGGTGGTGGACAGCAAACCTAGTTTTACCCCGGAAGCACAAGAAATCTGAACAAAGCCCCCAAAATAGAGACAGAATATAAATATTGCTCTTATAAGCTTAGAAATTTGTTAAAATAACAGGTTTTGTGTTAGTATGGATTTTCTGATATATAGGAAATCACTAAATGAGACTTTTAAGTTTCAGACTTCCTATCTTTCAGAAAAAATGCTTTGCCAGAAAACCATAGATTTTATGAGGCACAGACCAAAAATGTGAAGCAAAAATCTGGACAATTTAGAGGTATGGACAGGACAAGAAATGTAATGCAAATGCATATATAAAGTTTGACTTAGTGACTTTTTACACAATTACAGATGATGAATTCCACTTAATATAATGACAATGATTAGAAAGAAAGCAGTTGTGAATAGTTGTTGTCCAAGCATTTTTACCCCTCTTCAAAATGTTCTTTTTTTTGCTTTTTGGGTGGGATAGAGGTATGCCAAACGAGGGTCTTGCCCTGGGCTCCAAGTGACCTAGCTACTCCTCTGACAACAGCCCTGCTTCACATGTATGGGAATTACGTTCCAGAGAAAGGGTAGTCTTGCCAAAACAAAATCTCATTTGCATAGAATTTGAGTTGATTAAGTTATTCCATATTAAGTTATTTCAGATATAAAACGGTTTTATGAAATTATTAAAGGAAACTTAGGAAATATTTTTGTCTGAAAACTTCAGGATATTTTGATATTTTTGATGTTTTTTTCACAGAGCACTTCTTTAATAAGGACTGTCATATGTAAAGAATGATGTAGTAATCCTAATAGAGAGAGATTTCAAGGATTTTTTTTCTTTTTCACTTGAAGCTTTCTCACTCTTTCTTGTGCAGTGTATTAGAATCCTTTCTTTCCTTTTGGATTTGGTATTACTTATATTTGGCTGAAGCATTTTAGGACGAGAAGCTTGATGTCATTTTTTTGTGTTGTTTCCACTGCATGAATGTTGTTGCAGTTTGTTGCTTCTGGTACCTAGTTTTTATTTCAAAGACACAACCATTTAATGGTCAACCTTTTATGGGTTTTAGCATTCACAGTTCTATTATTTTTGTATGCTGTGCTCTTTGCAAAAATGCTTTCTTATTTCTGCACAGTTAATATTTTATTTATTGCATTCTACTCTATTACTATTCAGCTTTACTAAGTTATTTTAGTTATATGACTCATGCTGGGAGTTTTACTTTGAACTTGGTTTTTAAGTGTTTTCTTTAAACAAACTCTGCTGGTAACAATTTTATTTGCCACTATTTATTTATGTATTTTTGTGGAAATAAGACTGAGGTGTCTTGCTGAGTTGTAAGTTATATTCTTTGGATGAAGAATGTGTGACATTTTCAACAGCTGACCCACTGTGTTGAATCTATAGTTTGACATGGTATATAAGTTTCTTTCAACATTTTTAGTTGCTGCCAGTAGAAAGTTCATTTAACATAGTTTCCTGACAAAAATGCAAAATAAACAATATTTGCTTCAGTTTTGGTAAGCTATGGCACATTTCTGGATTTCTTCCGTGCTGTTTAACACTGTCTCCAAATACATTTTTTTACATCAGTCAGTATTCTGCCTTCTGTCCAGACAGTAGGATGTATGTGTCATTTCAGCTATTTTTTTCTGTAATAAATTTCAGTTCTTCCCTGGATTGCATATTATAAAACAGTTCTTCCCTGGATTGCATATTATAAAATTGTACATAAAGACATGTAGAACTGTTCAGATATAAAATATAAAGAATTTGTTCCATCCTTCAGTACATGTCCTAGAGGAATCTAATGTTGTATTGGTGTATGCTTTAATGACTTTTGTACTGAGTTTTCCTCATGCTTAGTCAATAGTATCAATAACATATACACACATATATATATATATATGTGTGTGTGTGTGTGTGTGTGTGTACACACACACACACACACACACACACACACACACACACACACACACACATATATATATATATATATATATATATATATATATATATACATACACACACACACACACACACATATATATATATATATATATATATATATATGGGTTCCATACACTACACTGAATTTTCACTAATTCGAAATAGTGCATGGAATGCTCACTGCAGTGAAAGTGCACTTAATTGAAAGTACACTTACACGAAGTTCAGTACAACGAATGGGTGTTGTACTGAACGTCCGTGCAGTACTCATGGACCTTAGGGCTATCCCCTTACCATGACCCGTGCCCTAACCCTAAGGTCTGTGATGACTGCAGCGCAGTGAAGGACATAGCAATGTCCTCCACTATGGTGTGATAGTCACGAACCTTAGGATTAGGGCATGGGTTAGGGGAAGGGGATAGCTTTACTAACTATCCCCTTACCCTAACCCGTGCCCTAACCCTAAGGTCCGTGACTATCACACCATAGTGGAGGACATAGCTTGTTTTTTTTGTCCTCCATTGTGCTGTGGTGTTTTCGGTGAAGTGCACTTACGCAAAAGTTCACTTTTGTTAAAGTGAACTTTCGCAGAAGTGAGGCTTTCTATTACAAATTCGAAGTAGTGAACTTTCGTTCTTGTAATAGGAATCCATATATATATATATATATATATAGTTATTTATTTACATTTGTTGACCGGGAGAGTCTGACTGGATTAATGTCCATTTTCAGTGGAGGCCCGCATACAATAAGTCATACAAACAAAAGATACAGTTAGTCAAACAAAGATACACTACTTATAAGACATATTACTTGTCATATACAACAGAGTAGAAAAATATGTTAGTTCGTAGCTTTAGTCATAACTGAATTTGTAGAGGACATGTTTTCCAAGTGACACTGTTTATTTATGATAAGACTGGAGGAAATGGACAAAGATTCCTGGGGAGGAGAATATACTATTGTGTTAAAAGACATGCCTTAAGGTGTTGCTTTTTAAACTCAGGAGCTAGAGAGAGGTATGGGAAAGAGGGAGTCCAATATCACCCAGGGTCAGCACAGGCACATATCCAGTGGGATGTGAAATAAAGTTTGAGTTTTTTCTTGAATTTAACCAAGGAGGATTCCTGAGTTAGATCTGGTGGCAAGTGGTTCCAGGTTTTGGTAATGTAGCTGGGGAAGAGGGAGTCGCCTGCAGAGTTGTGGGAATTTGTAGTCTTGAGTAGTAGTTTTTCAGTGGATCTGAGTGGCCATGCACTAGTGTGGGAAGTTATTAAAGATTTGAGAGCAGGGTGGTGAAGCACTTTATGAGCTGTATAAAGTTGGTTGTATAGAAGGAGATTAGAGAATTCAAGCCAGTTGAGTAGTTTGAGTTTTAGACAGTGATGTGAATGAAATTTAGAGTTGCTAGCAAAATGGGCTATGTGATTGCAACAGAGTGATAGTTTGTTTAGCTCAGCATTAGCCAAGTTGGTAAGTATAGGAGATACATACATAGGTGTTGATAGGAGGTGGGAGCGGGCAATAGTGGAACTAGTTTCTTGGATTAAGAATGCCCTGTTCCTACACAGTGAACCAATTCTTTTGTTTGTATTTTTTATGGTTTGGCTTAGATGGAGGTTGAAATTTAGATGGTTATCTGTGCACCCTTAGCAGTTTTGTGTGGGTATCTGGAGTGATAATAGTTCCACTGTTAGAAATCACAGTAAAGATTGTGGGAGGGAACTGCCGGGTTGGGGTGAAGAGTAATAATTAGTTTATTTTGGGATTCAAGATCAGTTGGCAGTTGGAAAGACAATTTTCAATGGTTTTAAATGTTGTTTGGGTTATGGATTGGAGTTTAAGTGGGGTGTGGACTGTACAAATCAAAGTGGAGTATTCAGCATACTAAATGCAGGTGGGAATGGTGATTGCTGTGGGGAGGTCATTTATAAAGAAAAAAGTAGTGGTCCCAGGATAGAGAACTGTGAAACCCCAAGAGTGACTGGAGTAGGGAGGACAGGTTGTTTTGCCAAAGTACGGCCTGACTTCTACCCAGTAAGTAGTTTTCAAACTACTGAATGGCCAGATGATTAAGGGATAGATTTTCCAGTGTGCGGATAAGTTGTCGGTAGTTAACCATGGCAAAAGCCTTGGTGAGGTCAAGAAAGAGGGCTAATGGCAATTGACCATTATTCCTGTTATTGTTAATACTATTGGTGAATGCAAGGAGTGCAATTGTTGTGCTATGATGGGGCCCAAATCCATGCTATGAGTTGGCTAGTAGTTTGGTATGGGTAAGAAAGTGCATTAGCTGACTGTGAATGCACTTTTCTAAGATTTTGGCTAGTGGGGACATTATAGCAATTGGCCTGTAGTTGGAGATTTCGGTAGAACTCCCCCCTCTATGTAATGGTATCACATGTGATACATTCCAAATGGAGGGTATGGTACATTCTTTGATGGATCTGGTGATTAAGATGGATATGGGTAGGGTTATGGCATCTGAAACTATCTGCAGATATTTGGTGAGAAGGAGATCTGCAGCTAGTGTGGTGAGTTTCCTGATGTAGTTGGTTGAGATAAGGTTGAAGCTAAAGGATAGTTTACTATTGAGTGCTAGAGGGTGGTTATTTGTTAAAGTGGAGTTATGCTGGTTGGCTAGGGCCTGGACTGTTTCTGTAAAGAAGGTTTTAAAGCTGTTGGCTATACATTTTGGTTGTGAGCCTTGGCATGTTGATGGGGTAGGGGTGGTGGGTCTACCTGGGTGGAGTAATTTTTTAATACCTAACTGAATATTTGTGCGTTGTTTTGATTATTTTGCTGAAGGTGATAGAAATACTCCTTTTTGTCTCTCAAGATGGACTTTTTTGTGTCATTTCTGAGTTGGCAGTACAGTAGATGATCATTAGGTGATTTGGTGGTTCTCCATTGTGACCAGGCTTTATTCCTTTTTTAAATTTTAGTGATGGTATTTTTATTCAAACATGGGGGCTGGATTCTTTTTAACTCTAGTGGTCCTAGATGGTGTGTGAGAGTCTAGGATTGTGAGAAATATGGTATTAAAGTAAGAGACAAAATTTTCAAGGGGAAGGTGATGTAGTATATGGATTCACTTTAAAAACTGCAAAAACACGAAATCCCCCCCAAAAACACCCATAACATTAAAAATAACACTCCAAAAGCAAAACCCAACTCTCCCCAATATAAATACACTAAAACAAGAAAAACCAACATACATACCACTACCATACGTATAAGCAGGGGGTAAGCACCCCTGCACCCCTGCTATTTATATATACCAAGTCCGAGGTCACACTAAAACAAAAAAAAAAGACAATCCTAAAGTAACGCACACTACTCTCCCATTCCACACTATTATACCTATCTCACATAAAACACACACACTACACACATAAAAAGCACACCACTTTTAACACTTACACATACACGCAGACACACTCACACCCACCTACCCTAACCAATTTTTAAAAGTTCCCAAAACTTTACACCAAACCACATTTCTACACAAAACCCTAAAAACTGTACACTTACCTAACACTTTGAACATAACCACATGTTGGCTGCCATCTTTCCTACTCAGAAACCACTTACCTTAATGTGACAGCATACTGGTAAAAACAGCACACACCACATCTACTACAGATTCGGCAAACTGACATTCGACAATATGCAGTTTAAGCAACTGCACTTTCGCGCTTTTGGTCCTGAGATACTGAAATTCGAGATTTCAGTATCTCGAGCTTGCAAAGTGAAACTATATATATATATATATATATATATATATATATATATATATATATATTTATTTGACATTTGTTGACCAGGATAGTCTGTCTAGCACAAAGCCCTTTTTAATGGAGGCCCGTGGAGAAAAGCTCCAACAGTATAAATATAACTGAGAGATGCATGTTACAATAAGTGTATTAATATACCCACACACGCACACACGCGCACACGTGTGCACACGCACACACACACACATATATATATATATATATATATATATATATATATATATATATATATATATACACACACACACACACACACACCACGTAAAGCATTGCATACAAGTATGTTTTTCATATGGTAACATTCTAACCAACTCAGGGGAATTGAATGACCCTCTTCAAAAATAAATGAAACAAAAAAGATACTGCTTGAGTTATTGCTTTAAATATTTGTTAATCAAAATTCTTTAACAGCCAAGTGATGTGTTAGTGCAATAATTTATGCCTTGAATAAATCACACATATAATTTCTTACAGTTTATGTTTAGTCTGTTATGTCGTCTGTAACCTGTTACAATGCATTCTTGCATGTACTTCTGCTTCAAACTATAGCTGAGAAGTGTCTATGGACCAGTTCACCTCATGATTAACAAACAAACAAACAAATAAATAAATAAATAACTAAACCAGCAAAGACAATAAACGTATGCACAGTGCTGTATACTTGCCATATTTGTAGCTACCCAAGTTAAAGTTTTTAGTATGAGAATTTTAGTATTTTTCCTATGTGTTTAATGACATATTTGGTGAATATGTCATGGAAAAAATTTAAAGAAATTTTGTAGCAAGATTATTTGTTGCACAAACTTGATGTTTCTGATTGCACCCTGCAATTTTTTATTTATTGTTTATTGTTTGTTGACTGGGGAAGTGGGCTTAATCTAAATGACCCATTTCACCCATAGCCTTGTAGTACATCAAATGCAGGAATACAAAAAAAAAAATTAACAGTTATATAGAAGGAACAGCGTGATCAAAACATTATAAATGGTATACAGTCATCGTATTAAAGTGGTAACAACACAGTTTAAGCAGTAATATACCCTGCACCTTCTAGGAACAACAGTATAAGAGCCACTGTCAACAATCCATGTATACTCAGAAACTCCATCACAAAGAGCTATTAAAAGCAGTTCAAAGCTGCTGCATCTGCATACGTTCCTATAGTCTGCACAGCACTGGACAAATTTTATTACTAAAGCATAAAAATAAATGTTCTACATTCAGGTAAGCACGTTAGTTTTAAGCAGCAGTGTTACAACAACTGTTCTATTTCACAATTTGTACTTCTATCACATGTCCTTCTGTTATATTTGTTTCATTATAAGCAGTGAAAAACCAAACACTTGTGCTGCAGGAAAATCAAGTCTCCGGGTTCAAGCAAGTATCTACCTGCAGTCTGTCAGTGGCTTAGCAGACTACACCACTGATTTTCATGGCATGAAGATCAAAAGGCAGTGGGTTCTCTCTTCATGCCATATTTGTTTTGAAACATAGTAATATGCAACTATGGTCATTTGTAGAAAAAATGATTCGTCACTGCTTGCAGTGAGGTACAACCATAGTGAAATGTGCATTACTGGAAGATGGAAGAGAGTGTAGAGATACGTATGTCCATGGTCACAATTTAACATGACACTACAGTACAGCATGAATGTGGCTACACCCATGATATGCCATCCTTCGGGTGACATGTTATGGTGAGGTCTGAGCTATTAACTCAGCTGAAAGTTGAAGATTTTGTAGTGCTTGTTGAAATGAGAAGGTGAATTTCCTAGTGCCCTGGTCAAATTTCTTCTGTCTGCATAATTATCACTGTAGGTCTCTCCTGTGGATAGATACACATGCTTAGTAGAATAAAACCTAGAAAAATGAAAGTAAACAATAACAGCATGTCAAACTGTTTCTGATAAAACTTTATATTTTTGATATATTTCTGATGGGTTTATGTCAGAAACTTAAACTTCGATTTTCTGAAAACTTGAATTAAAGAAAACAACAAAAATCTACATTTTTGCAGCAACCCCCACAGCCTCTGCCAATTATATACACCAACTAGGAGATCACACTACAGTGGAGAAAAGGGTAAATTCCCTGATCACCACTGTACTGCAATCTCCATACAAATGCTTCAGGTTTTTGGAAAGTTGAACAGATGTTCTTGACCATATGAAGTTCAACTTTCCGAAAACTCGATCATCTGACATAAACCCATTTCTGACACAGTTACAGGATGAACCTCATGAAGCTATTTTATAAGTACCACCATCTCCTATTAGCTCTGATCACAGAGAGTAAATGTATAAAATGCATTATTATTTAGTACTATCTGAATCTGTCATATTTAGAGTGAAATGGGAAATTAATTATAGCCCCATCTTACAAGAGGACAACCTCATGGCCCCTGTATGACACATAGAATTTATTTGCTGTGTTCTTCACTGAGCAGCTCGTTGGATGGCAGCCATACAATTGTTACCATCCTTCATATAATGTACTTCATTCCTAGTGGCTATCACTGAGCAGCTCGTTGGATGGTAGCCATACAATTGTTACCATCCTTCATATAATGTACTTCATTCCTAGTGGCTATCTATCTATCTATCTATCTATCTATCTATCTATCTATCTATCTATCTATCTATCTATCCATCTGTCTATCCATCTGTCTATCCATCTGTCTATCCATCTGTCCATCCATCTATCCATCTGTCTATCCATCTGTCTATCTATCCATCTATCTATCCATTTGTCTATCCATCTGTCTATCTATCTATCCATCAATCTATCCATCTGTCTATCTAACTATCCATCTGTCTATCCATCTACCCATCTGTCTATCCATCTGTCTATCTGTCTATCCATCTGTCTATCCATCTATCCATCTGTCTATCCATCTGTCTATCTGTCTATCCATCTGTCTATCCATCTGTCTATCCATCTATCTATCTGTCTATCCATCTGTCCATATGTCTATCCATCTGTCTATCTATCTATCCATCTATCCATCTGTCTATCTATATATCCATCTGTCTATCCATCTCTCCATCTGTCTATCCATCTGTCTATCTATCTGTCTATCCATCTGTCTATCCATCTGTCTATCTGTCTATCCATCTGTCTATCTGTCTATCTGTCTATCCATCTGTCTATCTGTCTGTCTATCTGTCTATCCATCTGTCTATCTGTCTATCTGTCTATCCATCTATCTGTCTATCCATCTGTCTATCCGTCTATCCATCTGTCTATCCATCTATCCGTCTATCCATCTATCTGTCTATCTGTCTATCCATCTGTCTATCTGTCTATCCATCTGTCTATCCGTCTACCCATCTGCCTGTCCGCCTGTCCATCTATCTATCTATCTATCTATCTATCTATCTATCTATCTATCTATCTATATCTATCTGTCCATCTATCTATCTATGTGCATGTATCATCTGCATCAAATCCCTTTTTCTCATTTTATACATGGGTTTGGGGTGGCACATCAACAATAACCATCTCCCCAAGCCAATGTTCACACTGCTGCATATATATGTGTGTGCGTGTGTGTATATCTATATCTATCTATCTATCTATCTATCTATCTATCTATCTATCTATCTATCTATCTATCTATCTATCTATCTGTCTATCTATCTATCTATCTATCTATCTATCTATCTGTCTATCTATATATCTATATCTATATATGATTTACTATCATATACTTGTGGCTGATTCACTTGAATGTTTGTGTCATCGACCCAGGACTGCGAAAACTGACAATTCCAAACTCTGGTATTGTCAAATTAGAAACTGAATGCAATCTAGGGATGAGTGTTAACATGGGACAAGATAGAGGCAAAATTTGTACTTCTGCAATATTCGAGTTCAGCATTGCCAACGTTTGAGGTGCGGAGTTTCACGCAAAGTGGTTCTACTGAGTCAGCCGTGAGTATATGATAGTAAACCTATGTGTGTGAGTGTGTGTGTGTGTGTGTGTGTGTGTGTGTGTGTGTGTGTGTGTGTGTGTGTGTGTGTGTGTGTGTATGTGTGTGTGTGTATATATATATATATATATATATATATATATATATATATAGATATATGGGTCTACTTGAGTAGACCGAAATTCCATTAAATCGAATTTTACTTAACCATGAAGACAATACTAAAACCTTATTTTAACAAATGTTTACATCACCGTAATTTTAATCCAGAATAAGAGGCAGTTGGCCAACATGGGGAAAATTGCTCTTTTCCCCACTATAGTGTGATCTTGGAGTTGGTATACTTAGTTGGGAGGGTGGGGCCACAGCTCCCCCTTTGATTGGGTTTGACATGTTTTGGTGTGTTTCTTTTTTATGTTGGCCAACTGCCTCCCTTCCCGGATTAAAATTCTGGTGATGCGAACGTTCATTAAACTAAGTTTTTAGTATTTTCATCTCAGTTAAGTAAAATTCGATTTAATAGAATTTTGATCCACTTAAGTACAGCCATATATATATATATATATATATATATATATATATATATATATATATATATATATATATATATATGGGAACACTACATAATCTCGAAAGTTTGAAATACTGAATTTCAAACTTTCGAGACCATATTGCCGAAACCCCAAACTACTGAAAAACTAGAAGCTCGAATTTCAAAATCCCGACTATCGGGAGTTTGAAATTCGCACCTCTGGTGTTGCGGTATGGTGGAACGTCAGGTAAGTATTTCTGCTTAACTGTGCTGGTTAGAGGTTTAGTGTGTAAGTGTGTGTTGTGAGTGTGATGTGTGTGTGCGATGGGGATGTATGTGTGTGGTGGTGTATTCCTGTGTTTCTCTGGGTAGTGCGACCTTGGAGTTAGAATATTTAAGTAGAGGGGTATGGGGGCCCCCCCTTCTTGTCTGTAGGTTAGGTTTGTGTGTGTTTGTGTTTTGGGGAAGGTGTATGTATGTGTCTGTGTGTGGTGTATGTTGTGTGTAGTTTTTAGTAGTTTGAATTTCGTGGTTTTGGTTTTTCGGTATTGTAGTGTTTTGGGTGTTTTGTCTCAGGATTTTGGGCATCAGGAGAGTGAGTGTTCGGTATTTAGTAGTGGTTATATATATATATATATATATATATTAGCTCCCCTTCACAAGATCGAATGGATGGAAGCTCGAAATTCATAATCTCGAGACCAGAATCTCGAACTTCCATTTACTCAAAATTGTGAATGGGAGCCTTAGGTTTAAAAAAATAAAAAGTTAACTTACCTTATTGCAGGGGACCAGGTCCCACTGTACCCTAGCAGTTTAAATAGCGGAGGAATGGAAAATCTTCCGTTTTGCGCTTATGCGTATAGCGCGGAATGGGAGATTTCCCTTTCCTTCACTATAGTGCGATCTCGGAGTAGGTATATTTAAGTAGGGGGGTGTGAGGGGTGCAGGGGGGCCCTTTCATATGTTCGAGTTTTTCTAAATTCGCGATTATGGTTTCGAGTTTATGACTTTTGAGTTTAGAGAAATTTGATCATATGAAGGGGAACCGTATATATATATATATATATATATATATATATATATATATATATATATACAGATGGGCCATCTATGCCTGGGGTAATGAAATCCATGCTTCCCGTGTCTTTAGGCAAGCTTCTAATTACATTTGGATTGTTCTTTCGCTTCAGAAATTAACTTCCTCAATGTGTACCACAATAATTTTAACTGATGCCTTGCTATCTAATAAGTTCAGGCAGATTCCCTAGGAAATCCTTTGAGAACTTTCCATTCATAAAGCCCATTCATTTAATGGCACGCGCGCGCGCACACACAAACACACACACACACACACACACACACACACACACACACACACACACACACACACACAGACACAATTTTTTAAAATAATTTTCTTAAATTTGCTACGAAATCTACTATTTCCCAAAAAACACACTGATGAAAAAAAAATAAAGCAAAAGCACCACAGCTTCAGCCACTACTTTATAAGGACCACACTTACATCAAGGAATACTGGTCACAGAGAATTTATTCTGGTACCTCGGCCTTTCACCTTCATGGAATAATTTATGTAACAAAAATCACATCCATTTATACTCCAGATACTCAAAAAACATACAATGAAATTAATTCAATTAAATAATTATACAATTAAATATGCTAAACACTTCCTAAGGGAAAAAGGGTGGAGAAAAAGCAGAGTCACCAAGAAAACACATACTCAAAGAGAATGTACCAAGCATTCAAAAAATAAATGAATACCCTACTAATGCATCTCAAAAAAAATAAAAAGTTAGGTTTTCAACCAGCACTACTGAGACGCTCCATTCAGTTCGGGAATCTTGTATCATACCTTGCATGAGCATATTTTGAACTTTTCATGTGAACAGTTTTTTCTGACTCTGCTATGCCATCTGGACTTGGTCTAGCCTTCATCTCTCACATTAATTTTCTCAAGCTTGTGTGAAAATACTCTTCTATTTCTTAGAAGTGCCCTTATTCCCTTATGTTGTAATTTTGACAAGGACTCCACTAACTGCACATCAGGTAGATATTACCTGGCCTTTCCTATTTGAATTTCAGCCTGCAGGCTCTCCTAAATTCTTCACTTTTGTCTATGGCTGCATTGTATTAATGTGGTAGATTTGCTCTGTCTTTCTCCTTCCTGGATATCTAACCTCATAGTTAACTTCATTTTTTTCTTTCAATCACCTCAAATAGCCCTTGCCACGTAGCCAAAACTTTATTCACTGAGGAGTGTACTCGTACTAATATTTGATCTTGTGACTTTATTTACTGAGGAGTGTACTCGTACTAATATTTGATCTTGTGACTTTATTCACTGAGGAGTGTACTCGTACTAATATTTGATCTTGTGACTTTATTCACTGAGGAGTGTACTCGTACTAATATTTGATCTTGTGACTTTATTCACTGAGGAGTGTACTCGTACTAATATTTGGTCTTGTGTACTAAATTCTCTAAGCTTGGTATTTTTGTTATACAAGCATTGTTACATGTCCTGGGCTTTCTGCATGTGCTCTTTTACTACGGGCATAAACAGCTTCAATTCCTCTTGAAAATTAACAGTGTTCTAACAGACGTTTATATGGCACCTTCACTTACAATCAGAAGAGTAGCTGGTTCAATTAGTACCCTGGGCTGGTGCTATGAATCAGCATCCCACCCCCTCAGCTGTTAAAGTGAAGAACAAAAATAAAATGGACATTCACACCAACCTTGTGGAAAAATGCATAACACGTCCCCACCTCCCTCCAGCCCCAGCCATTCAGATCCTGTTTCTGTGCCCTGCCCCAAGCCTCCTTCAACCTATTTTATTAAAAAAAGCATTTCTTCTTTTATACTGTAGCAAACAGTTTGTACAGCTGTGGAGAAAAGCAAAAATATCACATAAAACAAATCATTGCCAGGACACAGCTAGAAACTACACTACTAGGGATCATGTAGAGATATCAACAGTCACCTGGTAAAGTTTCTTTGATTACTTGTACAGGATCCTACTTCTTTACTGCAGAAATGTGCATAGCCACCTCATATTCAATGATATGGTGGGGATGGCACTGGCTAGATTACAGGATTCTACTTCTTTACTGCAGAAATGTGCATAGCCACCTCATATTCAATGATATGGTGGGGATGGCACTGGCTAGATTACAGGATCCTACTTCTTTACTGCAGAAATGTGCATAGCCACCTCATATTCAATGATATGGCGGGGATAGCACTGGCTAGATTGAGCTCTTACACTTACTGTCCAACTTATGGACGATCCCTTCTGTACTTTCAACAGTATATCAAATTCTTACTGTAGGGATTTTGAACATGTAAAAAAAAAGTCTCAGCTGGAGCAGAAATCGCTAGTAAGACTCAAGCTCTTAGGCTTCATGAATGCACATTTGCTGCAGGTAAAATGGTGAGATCATGGTTACTGCAGTTCAAGCAAGTTATGACTTGAGTCTGAGGTTGTAACAGTAAAGGGACTATAACTGTAGAAACTGTTATTAATAGATACAAACAAGCCATACAGGTGGTAATCAAAAAGTGGGAGTTGGACACCCAAATTGCCCAAAGCATTATCAGTTCGGTAGAAAGATTTATGTGATAATGAAAAGTTAGACAAAGGTGTGTCACCTACAGCAACTGATAAAGCAGCAGTAAACAAAAAAGGGGCTCTCAGATATGATAAACATGATATATAATGTCATTAATTGCAACAGGCAAGCACTCTCCATATTTTCATGTCTCATTATTTTTTAGCCATGGTTCGAATCTTATGTTTTCTCCTGTGTATCTTTAAATTTATTTTTAATGCACTTCATTGCTTATTTTTCACTTCTTGGTGTTTTATTAACGATCTCATGCTCATTTTTATTTCTATTTAAGTTATTAGTGAACCACTGTGTGTGTGTGTGTGTGTGTGTGTGTGTGTTCGTTTGTGCAATCTCAGAGTTAGAATTTATAAGTAGGGGGTTGTGGGGGCACAGAATGTAGATGGATTTATTTGATTGTGGGGGGAGTTTTGTGTTTGTTTATGGGTGTACTGTATGTGTAGCGTAGTTTCGGCATTTTGAATTTCGCGGTTGTGTGTTTTCTGAATTGTGAGGTATGCTTGGGTTTTCGGCTATGTCATTTTGGAATACTGATGTTTGGGATTTCAGGAGAGTCGATTATCTGAATGTTCGGGTAGGAAAACCCATAAAGTCTGAATGTATAAACATATTCACTTGTGCATGTTTTTTGAGCATGTAACCTGCTCTTGTGTGAAAAATATTCTTTATTGTCCATTGGAATCACTTAATGGTTGAAAAGTGTATTCCCTGCATGCAGAAAAAACAAGATTATAGAGTTTTTTTTTCCATTACAATGTATCAATGTATGTTTGATTATCTGAACTACCCTAGGTCTCAGTTAGTTTGGATAATCGCCTCTCTACTGTATATCTATATCTATATATATATATATATATATATATATATATATATATATGTGTGTGTGTGTGTGTGTGTGTGTGTGTGTACACACACACACACACACACACACACACACACACACATATATATATATATATATATATATATATATATATATTAGAACATCAAGGTTTAAAACCTTCGAATGTTCTAATATCGAACCCTACGGAGCGAAAGCTTAAAATATCAAAGCAACAGAAACCCAAAATCTTTCCTAGGGAAAGATTTTGGTTGTCCGTTTCTGTTGTGTCAGTATTTTCACTGCTGTGGTGGAAAGTTACGGGTCGGGATCAGGTAAGTGTGCGATTGTGTGGATGTCAGAGTTAGGGCGGGTTAGGTGAGTTAGGGATAGGGCACAGGTTAGGGCAGGTTAGGTGAGTTAGGGTTAGGGAGTGGGTGAGGTGAGTGTGCGATAGTGACGGACCTTAGGGTTAGGGTTTGGGTTAAGGTAAGTGGATAATTAGTGGTGTGTGTATAGTTTAGTGTAGGGTTAGTTGTAAGATTTTGTGTGTGTGTGTGTGTATTGCTGTTTATTTGGTGCGCTTGTGTTGCGTGTATGTGTTTTGGAACAGCGATTTTTTTTTCCCCTGGGAAAAAAATCGCTGTTCTGACAGTTCGAGATTGTAAGCTTTCGCTTACATAGTGTTGATTAAGCACCGTTCGCTTCTTTAAGCGGTCGGTGATCTAATATAGACCCTATATATATATATATATATATATATATATATATATATATATATATATATATATATGTATATATTGTTTGTTAACTGGGTAGTGTCCATCTGGACGAGAAGCGGAGACCTGGGGGGAAATGCTCCAAGGTAGTTTACAAATAGAATTCACAAATGACATATGCAAGTTACAATAGTTATAGGACATGTAAAGGAATACTAAATTAACAAATTCTTACTGTAGTGTTAAAAATCAGGAATAACAAAGTTAGACATATTAAAGATATTTAGAAAATTTTAGGCAATTGCCAGACATTTCAAACAGTATAATTTTTCCATACATCATTCTTTTCTACCATTCTTTTGGAAGAAACGATACAAAAAGCCAGGCAATACTGAGAAAGGAAGGGGAGAGGAGGAGGATATAAACATTTGCATGTAGAGGTATTTCACCTGGGCTTGTACAGGAGCAGAGCCTATGTTTAGAGAAATAGTCTTTTAGGGTCTGTTTAAATGCTAGTGTGTTATTGATGGTGAGAATATGACGTGGAAGAGAGTTCCAGTGCTTGGGTATGGTATGGGAGAACAGGGAGATGCCATAGGTGTTTTGGGCTTTACTAACTTTTAACAATAGTTTGTCAGCAGATCTAAAGGATGTTAGGTTACTATAGAGTTAGACTAAATCTGATAGGGCTGGACAGTTGTCAGGTTTGTATATGACTATTCAGGATAGCAGGATTTGAGGCTATTTAGGTCAGATTTACGAAGATTAGTAAATATTTGAGAGCAATAGAGAAGGGAAGATAATCGATGGGTTTGAACTGTTGCAAGTCTGGCTTAGTCAGTAAGAAATGGTTTTGCTCTGTAGAGTGAACCCAGTTTGGCATGCACCTTTTTAATAGTTAGAGCAAGGTGTTTATCAAACCTTAGTCCGTGATCAGTTGTAACACCAAGAAGTTTTGTATGTTCTACTGGCTCTATTATAGTGCCAATGGAAGAGGAAATATAGATGGGAGGTGGATTCTTAGATGTTGGGTTTTGGTGGAAGACCATAAGCTTGCTTTTTGGGGGTTAAGTATAGGTTGATGGAATGTTAGATCTTTTTCTATACTGTGGAGGGCTTTTTAATTTTTTTCTTGAAGTTCTTTAATAGTGGGAGCAGAATAGATCAGGGAAGCATTATCAGCATATTGTACAATTGAGGCTGAGTTAGCTGCAGTATGAAGGTCATTAGTAAAGATAGTGAGCAGGAGTGGACCGAGGATTGAACCTTGGGGACCCCGACACTTACAGGGAGTTGAAAGGAGAGTTTACTTTCCCATAGAGTTGCTTGTTTTCTGTCAGTCAGGTAGCTGGAGTGGCAGTTAGCTAGTTTGTTTAGAAGTATTTGATGTGATTCGGTGTCAAATGCTTTTGACATGTCTAGAAAGGTAGCAGGTATATATATATATATATATATATATATATATATATATATATATATATATATATATATATATATATATATCGACATTGTGAACGGAGATCTGCATAAAGTGCGGAATGGGAGATTTCCATTTTCCTCACTGTAGTGCGATCTCGGAGTTGGAATATTTAAGTAGTGGGGGTATGGAGGGTGCAGGGGGGCTTGTTTTGGAATTTGGTCTTGGTCATATGAAATTTGATATTTCGGAATTTCGTGAGTCTGATGTGAATCCATATATATATATATATATATATATATATATATATATATATATATATATATATATATATATATATATATATATGGCTCTAGGACTATTCACTGAAAGCACATTTCACTGAAACACATTTGACTGTGCACAATTCACTGAAAGCTGAAATCACTGAAACACATTTAACTCAAAGTTATATATGGCCTTTTCCCCACTGTAGTGCGATGCTGGAGTTAGAACTGCAGTGGTGGTACTGCGGTAGTGTTGTCACCTCACAATAAGCCATTGTCCTGTTTGATTCTCAGCTAGAGTGTCTTCTGTGTGGAGACATGTGTGAATGGGCGTACCTTCGTTGAAGGTTGTGCGTCAGGGCTGGCAACTCGGCACGTAAAAATCTACTGCCAATCATTAGCAGACCGGAGTTCCGCTGTGGAGACCCCTAACTGGGAAAAGACGAAAGACACAATAACAACAAAAGTGCGATGCTGGAGTTAGAATATATAGTAAGGGGAGGTATGGGGGCACCGCCCCCACATTGGGGGGTTGGGAGGCGTAGTCCCCCCACCTATTTTAAATATTTTGAACTATACACATGGATACTTGCAATTTCAATAAATTACTCTTTTCTAAACTTAATATATATCCAAACTATGTTGGGGGCTACACCCACCACACCCCCCAGTGGGGTGGGGCGGTGCCCCCCCTTACTATATATACTAACTCCTGGGTTGCACTACAGTGGGGAAAAGGCCATATATAACTTTCAGTGAAATGTGTTTCAGTGAATTCTGTTTTCAGTGAATTGTGCTTTCAGTGATTTGTGCAGTCATTTCACTTTCAGTGAAATGTACTTTCAGTGAATAGTCCTAGACCCATACATATATATATATATATATATATATATATATATATATATATATATATATATATATATATATATACTCATATACGCATACAGTGAATATAAAAGTGTACACACCCCTGTTAAAATGCCATGTTTTTTGATATAAAAAAATGAGACCAGAATAAATAATTTCAGAACATTTCCCACCTTTAATCTGACCTATAACCTGTACAATTCAATTCAAAAACAAGCAAATTTGTTAGAGGAAAAAAATATAAAAAATAAAAAAACGTACAATAAGCTGGTTGCATAAGTGTGCAAACCCTTAAACAAATGCTTTGCTGAAGCACCTTTTGATTTAATTACAGTATTCAGTCTTCGTAGGTAGGAGTCTACCAGCATGGCACATCTTGACTTGGCAAAATTTGTCCACTCTTCCTTGCAAAAGTGCTCCAAATCTGCAAGGGCATCTCTTGTGCACAGCCCTCTTCAGGTCACCCCACAGATTTTATATTGGATTTAAGTCTAGGATCTGGCTGGACCATTCCAAAACTGGTGAAGCCATTCTTTTGTTGATTTGGATGTATGCTTGGGGTCATTGTCGTGTTGAAAGGTGAAATTCCTCTTCATCTTCCTCTTTCTAGCAGATGCCTGAAGGTTTTGGAACAAAAGTGACTGGTATTTGGAACTGTTCATAATTCCCCCCACCTTGACAAAAGCCCCAGTTCCAGCTGAAGAAAAGCAGCCCCAAAGCATGATACTGCCACCACCATGCTTCACCGTGGCAATAGTGTTCTTTTGGTGATGCAAAGTGCTGTTTTTGCACCAAACGTACCTTTTGGAATTGTGGCCAAAAAGTACATCCTTGGTCTCATCAGACAATAACACATGTTCCCACATACATTTGGGAGACTTCATGTATTGTTTTGAAAATTTTAGCTGGGCCTGGATGTTTTCTGCATAAGAAAAGGCTTCTGTCCCAACACTACCCCATAGTCCAGACATATGGAGAATATGGGATATTGTTGTCACATGTAGTACACAACCAGTACTTGCCAGAAATTCCTGCAGCTCCTTCAGTGTTGCTGTAGGTCTCTTGGCAGCCTCCCTGACCAGTTTTCATCTTGTCTTTTCATCAGTTTTGGATGGATGTCCACTTCTTTGCAACATCACTGTTGTCCCATATTTTCTCCACTTTTTGATGACTATCTTCACTGTGTTCCATGGTATATCCAATGCTGTGGAAATTTTTTTGTACCCTTCTCCTGACTGATACCTTTCAACAATCAGATCCCTTTGATGCTTGTAAGCTCTCGATGAACCATGGCTTTTGCTGTAGCAGGCAACTGAGTAAATGTCAGGAAAATCCTACTAAGACAGCTGAACTTTATTTGGGGTTAATTAGAGTCTCTTTAAATGATGGCAGGTGTGTAGAAGAATGAATGCTGTAATTAAATTGAAAGGTGCTTCAACAAAGTATTAGTTTAAGAGTGTGCAATCTTATGCAATCAGCTTATTGTACATTTTTTATATTTTTTCTCCTAACAGATTTGTTTGTTTTTCAATTGAATTGTACAGGTTATAGGTCACATTAAAGGTGGGAAAAGTTTTGAAATGATTTATTGTGGTCTCATTTTTTTATATCACAAAAACGTGGCATTTTACAGGGGTGTGTACATATATATATATATATATATATATATATATATATATATATATATATATATATATATATATATATATCTCAGACATCTATTCATATTTACATTAATAAGTGCAAAACCATGCTGCATGCAAGCTACTAAAAGATTTTAGTAACAGAACATTATTAATACTTGCTGTCTGCCTTGTGCATGTATAGAAATATTAAATGCTGCTTATATATTCTGTATTTACATTTTTTATATTTTTCTAAATATTTCAGCAACCAAGCAACATGCAGACAAATGCTTAGCATGAAAGCTCACATTTGGATATAGGATCATAAGATCATAGGATGTTACTAGGCTGCTGGCCCTGAGGTCCTTATTAGCCTAATCCAGAGTTTAGCTCATGCATAGACAAATCAGCATCCAATGCCCCTGTCTAGCAGGGACAGGGGTGGAATCCCAGGGATGTATTTTCTATTTCCCATCCAGTTATCCAGGTTACACTTAAAAGGGGTAAAGAGGTACTCTGCTTGACATGGAGAAAGAGAGTCTATTCCATAGATGGGGGAGTCTATGGGACACAAATCTATCCCGCCAATGGGTCCTATTAATGTCACAGACCAGGTTGAGGCTGCATGTGCAGGTTACTCGAGTGGAGCTTGACTTGTGGATATGCAGCAGTCCCAACAAGGCAGGGCCTGAGATTGCCTTGTACACCAGACAAAGGTCACTTCTGAGGAGTCTGTATGAAACAGAGTAGAGGGATAGGGCTTTTAGCCTATCTGTGTATGGTAGATTTTTGAGGCCCTGGATTCTCCTGGTGAGGAACCTCTGTGGTCTCTCCAGCTGCTGCATGTGCTTTGCAAGGTACATGCTGAATGGGGCGTTGTACTCAATAATGGGCCTTATAAGGGAAGAATACAGGGATGTTATCTCCTTGTCCCTGGATGAGATACCCTTACTTATGAGGTTGGCCATGTAGAAAGCTTTCTGTACAATGGAAGCAACATGGTGGTCAAAAGTCAGGTTGCTATCAATCTGGGTGTCCAAATCCCTCATGGCTGACTGTGTGCTTAAGACGTTGTTATTAATGTGATAATTTGTGGGGACATCACTCTCCCCAAACAGGATGATGATGCATTTTTTTGTATTCAGCTTGAAGCCATGTTTCTGGCACCAGTCATTTGTTTGGGTGAGACCCTCTTGGAGGATGTCTACGTCACTAGGGGAATTGAAGACAGCTCCCAGCTTGCAGTCATCTGCAAACTTGGTCAGCCATAGCCCACTGGTTTTGGCCTGCACCTCAGAAAAGTATATCCCAAATAACGGAGGCCCCAAGGCCGAAGCTTGGGGTACATCACTCGTTACAGGTCTACTGCTTGAGGTGGCTTCCCCTATTTTGATATACCAAATTTTGCTAACTGTATGTGGGTAGTTTGAGTTTTAATGGAAAATTTCAAGTTGTTTACAAAATATTACAAATCTTAACATTTAATCTGTTTATTCTGACCTATAATATGTAGTTTAAGATCTATAATCTAATGAATACTGCCAAATATAAAGATTAGTTCACAGATTCATAGGTGTATACTAGGCTAATGACCACTGGAGTCATGTAACCCATTAGATATTGTGCCTTAGAAGTTATGTTAAGGGGTGTATTTTAGTTAGGGAATGATTTAACACTTCCATCTGGTCATCAGAGACATCCAGTTTTTGGGTAACCATTTGAAATGGCAGAATCCAATAGAGTGAGTCTTGAAACATGGAGACTGAATAGCTGAAAGAATGGATTTACATATGCTGTCTGAGATGACATTTATCAGAATATTCCCATTTCTCTAAGATATGGCAATCCTGGACTTGGTATACATAACTTTGGGGGTGCATTGGAGATTTACCCCCCCCCACACACACACACAAAAAGAAGGTTTAATGAGAACAGTTTTTGAAATTTGCACTTTTCCTGTGTTTTCAGTCCTTTTTTCCCGGCTTGTGGGCCCTCAGCATTTTGCTATGTTTGTGAGCACCAGTTCCAGTATATTTGTACCTCTGCTAGGCATATGCAGTAAGTAGCTCATCCAAGGTATTTGTGTTACAAAATCTAGGAATCTCTGCAACTACAAATTTGAGGTCCTACAGGATTCCCAGTTTATAGAGGATAATTAAAGTCCCCAATCAGTATAGTATTTGGTTGAATGGTAATTGTCTCCAGTAGGTCTAAGTATGAGCAATGGATTTCATTGGGCATAGACTATGACCGATAGCTTGCTAGGATATGGTATGGGATTTTGCCTATGGTAATCTGGATGTGGAGGAACTCCAGTGCATCATCCTGTTTAACCAACCTAGAGGTAAGCTTGTTACTGATGTAGATCGCAACACCTCCATCTTTAGTCCATGTCTGTTCAGTTGCTGGTTTAAATGTGTGGAAGGCACTGAATCCTTGGACTCCCAGGGTGTTCTCTGTAAGCTTTAAACCATGTCTGAGTAACTGTACAAATGTCCACATTCTCCAAGGTGAGGAGAGCTTGAAAGGAGAGTGGAGCTTCTTGTTTAGATTCCTGGCATTCGGCAGAAAAACCTTTAGATTTTCTTTTGTAGATTTTGCTGTGTTGGAAGATTTGTCATTCTGGCATTGTCTTAAAACCACTTTATGGGGAGAACAATGTTTTAGCCAGTATCTGAAAGTCTAAAGGGGCAGATGCAGACCATCTTTGGCAAAGCAATGTGGCTTTCTGACCATGTCCTCCCACACTGACAAATAATGTATCCCCTAGACTGACACCAAAAGCTAAACCAATTATTAAAGCCAATCATCTTTTGTTTGTATTGTGGTATCATCCTTTGTGAAGGTAGAATGCTACTCAGTGCTAGGCACAGACCAGCCTGTGACATAATCTGAAAGCTCTATAATGGCTCTGTTTGCAATAGCAAAGAACAATACATCACAGACACTCTACAAGCTTATGGAAAGTGAGTCATTAGATGGCACACAGAAACCATATCAGGTTGCAAGGCAAAGACAGAAAGATAAAGAAGATAGTCAGACACCCTTCATAAGGGATGCCAGCAACAACCTGCTCTCAAGTTCACAGAACATCAAAGGCAGATGGAAGGAGTACTTCTAGCAGCTTCTGCATGGAACAAACACACAGAAGCTGTACTGTCCCAGACACAGCCTATGATAAGAGAGTTGGAGGAGCCCACCAAAGAAAAATAAGAACATTATTAAGGAAAATAAAAGCAGTGAAAGTAACAGGCTGAGATGAGATCACAGCAGATGTGATAAAGATGCTGAGTGAGATAGGGGAGAAATGGCTCCTGAGGGTACCCATTGCAGTGTGGAGACAAGGGCATATCCCAGATGGCTGGAGATTGTGCATATTAGTGCCAGAGTTAAAAAATAAAGGGGACATTCACAACTGTGGGCAGTATAGACGTATCAAAATCCTGTCACATTGCATGATAGTTCTGGAGTGGGTGATTGATAAACGAATAAGCAGTGCAGTAGAAAATAAGATGGGAGATAAACAGTTTGAATTCAAATCAGGATGCAGCACAACTGACCCAATGTTTGCAGTGAGACAGATAGCTAGAGATGAGGAAACAGTCCAACTGGGGGTTCCTGGTATTGGAGAAAACATATGACAAGGTCCCAAGAAAGCTGATTTGGGCAGTCCTGCAGTAGTTTGAAGTCCCAGAATCATTGGTAAAATTAGTGCAAACTATGTACAAGGACATAATGACTCAAGTACAAACAGTGAATGGTCTCACAGGGGGATTCCCAGTGGGAGTGGGTGTGCATTAGAGTTCAGCTCTGAGCCTACTGCTGTTCATACTGTGATGGACTACATTAGCAAACAGGTCAGAGGGTACAGATCAACAAAGCTGCTGTATGCAGATGATGTGGCATTGCAGGTAGACTCTGAGCAAGAAATTCAGCAAAGGCTAGGGGAATGGAATACAAAACTGAAAGCACGTGGGATGAAACTAAGCACAGATAAGACAGATGTAATGGCAGTAAATGGAGACAAATCAGAAAAAGATGAGAATTGAGACAGCAGGGAAGATAGTGGAACAGATTAACAGCTTCAAGTATCTGTGAGGGTTGGTTGAAGAATAGGGAAGTCCGAATGAGAAGGTCAAAGCTAGAATCAGAGGGGCTGCAGCCACCTGTCACAGAGTGTCAGGTATAGTATATGACAGGAGAATGACAAATAAATTGAAAAGTAAGGTATACAAAATAGGTGCAAGCAGTACTACTGTATGGTACATAAACCTGGGCAGTAAAGGCAGAACAGTACAGGAAGCTAGAGGTGATGGAAATGAAGTGTCTGAGATGAGTGGTAGGATGGTGGTGGGAAAGATTAAGAAATGAGGACATAAGAGCAGAGGCCAAGGTAGCTGCAATTGACGAAGAGGTCAAAGAGAACAGATTATGGTTGTTCAGGCACATGTACAGAAAACCAGAAGACAATCTGATGAAGAGGATTTGAGACAGACAGGAAGAAGCTAAGAGGAAATGAGGGTGCTTAGCAAAGAGAGTCAGACATGAGTGTCGGAGAAGGCAGGAGAGCGGCATTGAACGAGAGAGAGAGAGAGATGGAGAAGTGGTGACATTTAACACAAAACCCCGATCCCATGTAGAAAATGGGAAAAGGGGGGTTGATGATGATGATATAGACTAGGAAGGTACATCTCAGGTTGTTTACACCTACTGGGCTATGACTGAATCAAACTGGTACCTGTGGTGCAAGGACATGAATGCATGCATAACTTGGCAGATCCTGGCCCCTGATTAATCATTATTTTCTCTTTGCTCAGCCAGTATTAGCTTGCCTTATGGGCTTGATAGCTGAGGCTTCACTGGCTGTGGCTATATGTGCAGCATTAGGTGTTTCTGTTAAGCGCTCTGGGGTTTGCTGAGGGCAGTTTTTGCAGGTGGAATGTCTGGGAGTTTTTTTTTTTTTTAAGATTGCATTTAAGTGCTTCATCATTAGTAGGCATACATCTCAACCTCTTAGTGCAGAAATCTGGACAAAGTCTGAAATAATGGAGAAAAAGGCACAAAAACAGTGATAGATTTCAAACATTTCTCTTATAAAGTTAGACATATGCTAGAATAGCATGACATGTACTAGCATGCATTTTCTGAAAGTTATGAAGTCTGAAACTCAAATGTATGACCACTCAGTGCACTCAATCCTCAGTGATTTGCAAGAAACATAGAAATTTTATGAGGAACGGACCAAAAACATGAGGTAAAAATCTGGACATTCTGGGAGAATCTGGACAGTTGAGAGGTATGTTAGTAGGTCTATGAGTCGGCTGTGTTCTATTAGTGCTGGGTGCAGTGTGTGCATTTCTGAGTATTTGTACATGAGAATTTTACTTTGAGAGACTTTGCGTTTATACATCCCTTGCATACAGTATTTGTTTCTTTGCAGAATAAAGGCTTGTTAGTGAACATTTGACAATTGTTACATTGTCTTAATATACTGATATCCATCAAACTGACTGTGGAGAAATAAAGAAAGTATATATCCATCATGTCAGATCCTTTACTGGGTGAGCTACAAGGGTGTAGTGCACAAGGATTTAATAGTGGGTTGACTAAGGGTGCTTTTTGGGCTAGTGACTATACTGGGCTATATAATACTAAATTCAAGGGGCAGTGCTCCAAAACTTGTTACTGCACAGTTTCACAGGTGGTTTTATAGGGGAAATTTGATTTCTAGGTGTCTGTGTCTACATAGGGCAATACTAACCACCACTGCAGAATGGGCAACAGTGCACAAACATGCCAAATTTGTACAGGTACTTAAAAACACAGGAAACTGGCTTCTAAGTTCCCTGGCCAGTACAGCGACTACATTTACAGCTTTCTTATGTGTTTCCCAACTCAGATAGACCAGTCCACTAGATAGACTTTTCCAGTATTCTTAATGTAAAAACTCAAAAAAACAAGATTGCTGATAGTGTAATGCTACCACAAAATAACTTACACATGCTATTTGGACAAGGAAATTTCAAGTATTAGGGACATTTCAAATAATTTAAAGTACAAAATCAACAAATAAAGCAAGTTTGTGCTGAGAAGTTTGCCTCTCACATTTCCTTAGTATCAGTTATGTAAACAAATAACCCAAAGAAATGGAAGACCAGTGCAACTAAATAACTAATAAACAGTCCACAAAGCACTGAGTAGAATTTTTAGCATATTATATATACATGTGTTTTTAATGTTGGTTCTTTGTCTGAAGAAGTCTGTTGTTACTGACGAAAAACGCTGTGTGATTGTGTTAAGCATTTCACGTTTGAGGTTGGTTAGTTTAATAAAATTTGCAACTTCACTTCAGCTGTCCGCTGCCTGGTTTTTCCTCTACTCAGTGCTTTGTGGACTGTTTATTAGTTATGTAAACAGATATATAAACATTTGTTTGTACATTAAAGATATGACTGATGTTGTCAAAAAGCTGGGTATACAGCCATTGGAAATTAGAGTACACACTTCCAGAGCTCCATTGAGAGTTGTTTGAAGAGTAGCAAAGTCTGAATGATAGTTCAAAACTAGAATCAGAGGAGATGCTGTCTTAGGCTGGTATGAGCCAAATTTTGAGCAGCATTTTACCTTCTGCAAGGATGGTGCCACAATACGAACAGAAGATGACTGACTTTAATGATTGGCTAAGTTTCTGGTGTCATTCTAAGGGGGTGCAATATTTGTCAGCATGGAAAGAGATGGTCAACAGACCACACTGCTTTGCCCAGGGATGGTCTGCACCTCTCCCCTCTAGGCTTTTGAATATTAGCTAAAACATTGGGCAGGATTCACAAAACCTCTGTGTAAGAGTTAACAAGTCTTACACGGAGGCTGCAGTTAAACGGGGTGATGTCAACATGCCATGCATATTCATGAGGGCATGCTGAATCACACCCTAGGCTAACACGGTCAGTGTAACAAAGTAGGGGGCGTGTCCGCACGGCGAGTCCTGCAAAGGGACACGCCCCCAGAAGAATCACAGTCCCGAAAGGGAACTCCCACGAGCGAGTCCGCGGAAATGTCAAGAAACACAACACCACATATGCCCCCACAGACTATAAACCCAACTGTAATGTAAAACGTAAAAATTAACAGTTTAATTTTTTTTTTAATTTCAAAAATGTTTGCCCATAATTGCGCTCGTTTGCGCGGGTATGCCCTTTGCTCAGCCACAGTTAGCAGTCATTGAAAAAGCATATAAGATCTAAATATGCAAATTAAGCCAAGTGGCAATAGTGTAGCGGTAGAGACGTCGGCCAAAGAGGAGGTAGTCATGGTTCAAGCCCCAACAACATCATTTTTTATTTTTAGTGAAATAAGTACGAAACAATCCCCTGACATATATGTACATATATATAACTATAATTTAAGTAAAATGTAATGAAATGGGCCATGTATTTTGAAGAAATCTGATACAATAATAAAAAAAAAAAATTTTATAAGTGCCCATAGCTGAGCAACGCTCAAACAAGCTGTGTATAACTGCCCGCAGATGACCAGTGGTTTAACAGGTGTAATATGCGTGCCTGGAGTTGAGCAGCACTTTAACACACTGAAACTGTGTGCCCATAGTTGAGCAACATTTCTCATAGCGTAATATGCATGCTCATAGCCAAATAACGCGTTAACCAGCATAACCCATTTGCGCAGAGCTGCGCAGCGTGCCAACCGGCTTACTGCCGGGCAACGTTGAGCAACCTGTATTAAAGCCGCCTTTACACAGACACACCTCCTAGCCTGTCTAGACAGTAGTAAAATAAAAAAAACAATGCCCAGGCTCGAACCCAGGATACTGTGCATCATAGTCAAAGTACTGAACTACTAAGCCATGACAGCTGTACTGAGAAATGCAGTATTAGCATATATATAGGAATGAATGGAAATAGAAGCATGACAAAGCAGGTTTTTTAAGCTGATACAATTCCAAAATGGCCAATCACAGATAAGTGTGGGAAAAATGGCATATATAAGCCCCATAGGTGGGAATACACAGCATAACTGATTGTGGAACCTATTTGCAGTCAGGATGGCAGGTGTAGGAGAGGGTAGTCGCTTCTGAGCACAGAGGTGGGGTGTTGAGGAGTCCAAATATATGGTTTGGCTCCTAGTCCATGATCATGAGGCTCAACTCATGCAGGGCCAGGTTCTGTGGGGAGCGTACAAGGCAGAGGCGTGGAACCGGTTGGCACATGATCTCACCAGTGCCACAGGCATACCAGGGACTGGTGAACAGGTCCGTCACCACCATGCGGACCTGAAGAGACGAAAGCAGGACCAACTGAACCGTTGGATCCAGGAGGCCCGGCAAATGCCCAACGCCCCACTACTGAGTAAGTATCCATGTAATTACGTATGTAAGGAATTATCCTAGCTGATATTATGGAGATGTATGTTCCAATATTACTTCATTTATATTACAGCTGCAGGTGTGCGTTCTGCGAATCGGCGAGCCTATGGTGATAGGCTGGAGCGGTTGTGCCACCAGGCAGGTTAGTAATTATTTTTCTGTAATTGTTATACAATATAAGTGACAGCTTGTGAAAGAGTTCAGTGTAGTTACATATTAATAAAGTTCAAATAACACTAGAAGACAGATTCTGCTAGTACTGTATGATTACATAAGTGATGCAGCCTGTAATCCAGAAATAAAAATTTAACAAGTCTGAAATAGAGATTTCCCACCTGTATTGTAATATCAGATAACCTGCTGCAGCCTGAAAATTAGTGGTAAACAAGCTAAAGACAATAGACATGTGTCAAATACATCCCCTTTGAAAATCTGCCATATGAAACAAGTGAGTCTGTTGGAAAGGATTGTTGTAACCAAGTATGACATGTTAATAACACCTAGAATAAAGTACCATCTTGAATTGTAAAAATAAAACAAGTGAGAGTGTGAGAAAGAGGTATGAATCGACCAAGAAAGCTGTTATAACTTCTGAATAAAGTATACTGCAGTCAGTACATAATGAAATGAATGAGACAGCCACAACCAAACAGTGAAATGTTTGAAATAAAGTACTGAAGCTGGAATGTGTCTGTCCCACAATTTGGATATGTTGCTGTACCCTTGCAATATGGAGATAGTATGGTTGTATGAAATAATGAACATCCACAGTTGTCTAGAGCCATATAAATGAAATGTAGCAGGATGCTGTACCTGAACACAGCCAGATATGAACGTGTATGAATAAAAATGCAATGTATATTAATGTAGCAGTAACAGTCCCATCACCAACATTCCTAAGGTTACATGTAGCAAACTGTACTAAGACCTGTAGGGTATATATATCTGCAGCTACTAGAGATGTACAGCATATGTATAGGTAGTTGAAGTTGTTAATGAAATATTTCTTCACCCTACCCTATATTCACAAATAATGCCATTCCACAACAAATTGGGTATGTGTATTCACAATTAATTCCTATGGACATTTGTCCTGTTGGTTCAAACATATTTGCACGTACGTTGATGCATGTGCCCTGTTCACATATCCAAACCTGATGGCCTGTTGCCATCAATCAACCCTGCATGCTGTTGGATTGTGTACTGTTGTTCAAAATATGCATGTGTTATGCTTGCTGTTCAATGTTTGGAATTCATGGGTGTTTGGTTAATGGGAATACTGATGCATGCTGTTACAACTAATTTTGAATGGTATTGTTTGTTACTAACCCAAAATGTCATAAAATATTGCTAAACATAGGACAACAGGGAAGGCGGGTTCCAGCGGACCCACCTCTCCCAGCTCAGCTGGCGAGTGCACCTGGCACTAGTGCCCAGACCAGAACGTCCTCCGGTGGCCCTGTCCCCCCTCTGTAAGCGTGGCCGGAGGAGACCGTCCACTCACCCTCCAAAGTGTCCGGTCTGTGGTGTGTAGCGAGATCAGGCATTCTGTGCTTGAACCCCTATGCCAGCTTGAGGCTCGGGTGGCGCAACTCACGGGTGTGCCTGCTGCCCATCCTACACAGCCCCCAGCACAGCCCTGTCCTGGGCTGTGAAGGCACAGTGGCAACTGCCCATGGGTGGGGATCTCAGTTCCACTGTTGCCATCATGGGCTCGCGATATCCAAACATCCGTCCCCGTCAATTGTGTTTCCTCCCCACGTGTCATACTCCGCCCCTGTATGCGTCTTGTTTGTCTTTTCTGTTAACCTCCCCTAACTACCTCTCCAAATATACCTACTTCCTGTACCTCACATTCCACTCTCACCTGAAAAAAAAATAAAAAAGACACTCTGTTCCCGCAAAAATATTACGCCCCATACATAGCTGCCCATTTTGCAGACATGTCTGCTGGACATGTGAACTGGTATTTACAATTGGCTGTACAACATATTTTGTTGTCCTCACCCCTCTCTCAGGGGTGGAAGGTTTCAAATTTCACACCAAATTACACACATATGCACAGCTGTTGCTGATAAAGAAATGGGCAGCTATGGGCCTTTCCTACATCCTTCCTGCAAATCCCGAGCTTGTTTTCCTACTGTCCTACCCTCTTTGTGCCCCCTTTTTCACCACTTTCCTATCTCCCCATTTTCTTTTCTTTCAAAGAAATTAGCGCGGGTGTGGGCAAGAGTAAGCACTTTTAAGCAGTTGTAAGCGTGTGTGCACGAAGCTAAGTGACAGTGTGCATGCGTGAGCTCCACACAAACCAGTGCTAACCCGCTTACAACTGCTTAAAAGTCCCTTAGTCACTCTGAATGATAAGGCCTGTAGTCTGCTCAGCAGCAAAATAAAATTCCTCTGTCAGTCTTGAACCCAGGACCTTGGAAACACTAGTCTGCATGACTTACCACTAAGCCATGACTGATATACAAGAACTTTGTGCTGAAAGTAATATATCATGAAATAGTAGGACTGAATGTAAAGGGAGTATAGGAAGGCTATTACACAAAGCTTTTCTTGTATCTTTACTGGCAATTCTTGTGGATTTGTATAACATTAGTGTGAGAAGAGAAACAGCCATGCTAGTCGGTAGCTAGTAGGTAATAATGTGACAGTAGCACCTTGCAAACCACACACACTATCAGAGCAGGATAAACACTGCCATATTTGAATAGGTAAGAGGCCAGACCTCCTAACTGTGACTGATTTACAGGGATGTCCCTGATTTGAAAACAAATGTTAACTGTGCCCCACTGACTCCCTGTGAAATGTACTAACAGTAGGCAGAAAGGTGTTTTATCCCACATAATGGTAACTGTCAATTACTGAAAGTATGCACTACTTGCTTGTCAGAAATGGTGTAGTAATACATATGCTCAAAATACCCCACACTCACAACTGCAGAATATCTGAAATATATCACGGGTGTATCTCACTGATATGTACCATTCCCTGAGGCTGATAAAAGATACACCTGAGAGTATCTGGGGCCTGCAAGTGTCACAAACTCACAGGCATATCATTCTGTCTGCTGTCACACACTCTGTGAATAGCTGTAGAATAGCTTCCACAAGCACACCCGCATGTAGGTGTACAACCCACAAATATCAAAGGATGTAGCCAACTAATAAAATAAGGACAGTATAGCAGTTTACAAGCACTGCATGTGCCTGCTATCCATAACTGTACAAAGTACAAGGCCCCACTACTGCTCAGTAGCAAAATAAAATACCCTTGTAGGTGTCAAGTCCCACACCTTGGCCAGACCAGACTGCATGCAGTACCACCAAACCACAACAAACATATAAGGAATTGCTGCTGAAAGAAATATAGCAAGCATTACAAGGAGTGAATGTAAATGGAAAATAGGAAAGCCATAGCAACACATTCCAGTAAAGACACCTAGCAGGCATTAAAGGAGTGAATGTAAAGGCCAAATAGTGAAGCCATAGCAACAAATTGCAAGAGCCACTGCTGTATACCAGTTACTCCACAAGTCCCACAGGAAAGCACATACTCCCATTTGAACAGTATTAGTATTATTAGGTGTCAGTTAACATACACACTGAGAAGAATAAACTGGAGGAAGCAATAGTCAGGTTTCAGTACAACATGCATTTCAGTGCCTACAACACAGCCTGAAATATGAGAGATATACCAACCTTTACACTCACAGAACAGTGTCCACAGCATACCAGCATGGTCCCCACTTTGAAAATCTGAAAGGGCTACGCCTACCTAACCTAACATTTTATAGCACTGTCCTGAAATCACAGTGAGAACTGCAATTACCATACATCAGGCTGCATGCAATTAGTAAATGCTGGCTAACAATTGCTGCAGAGGCCATCACATGCACATGTGCATATACCTACAAAAGCAGCCTGTACTCCCAGTCCACACACGCAATACTTTCATTGCAACATCCGGAGGGAGAGACAGACAGAGAGAGAGAGAGAGAGAGAGACAAACAGAAAAAGAGAAAAAGGGAAAAAGAGACACAGAGAGAGGCACCAAAAAAAAAAATAAAAATCAGCAAGCTAACCAGCAGCAGGCCACCAAGCAGCAAGCCATCACAAACAGCAGTGACAAACAAAGGTAATGTAAACTAATAATCTAATAGTCTACATACTGTGAACCCTCCATATGTGTTAGCAGTCTGTATCTATATATATATGAAGATGTGCATAGGGCAGGGGACATACTGCAACTGTTAGTGAAGGCTGGACATACATATGTATTTGAAGGTTGCTATGTGCACATATCAATGTAGGTTGTAGTGCAACGTACAATGTAGGTTGTACAGTAATGGGTGTTTAGCAGTATGTTACTGTGTGTATTCGTATGTGTAAATAAAAAGGTAGATATATATATATATATATATATATATATATATATATATATATATATATATATATATTATATGTATATGTATGTATATTTATATATGTATATATATATAATATGCATATATGTATACATAGATAGAGAGGGATGTATAAATAGATAGACATATATAGATAGATAGATAGAATATGTATATACATATATATGTAATAGACACATACATATATAGATATATATATAGATACATACACATATACAGACAGATATGAATGTCTAGAGATATGTATGTATATGAATATCTCTCTCTCTCCCCCCCGAGGCACATGTGTGCAGATGTATTGCAACAGGTGCCTGGTGACAAAGGCATGGACTGAACACCAGTGTGGATACTGGAGTACCATACCCCATTCCAAAACACTTACACCACTAACCACCACATAGGTGGTTGCCTGCCTACTACTGGATGTGTCAGGAGGGAACATGGGAAACAAGTGTACAATAGCCTCCCCTTTGATATTCACAGTGGCACACTAGTCTTGTAATACCTGTACATGGTACGTGTCAGCACAAATGGTGTGTCAGCTAGGGAAATGTAGGTCACTGTACCCCTCTACACCTCACAATGTCCTACATGGTATGTACCTCTCATGACAACTACAGAAAGGGAGAAGGACACAGTCATACCTAACAAACAGTGATAATGCCCTCAAACACATTACCTATGCAGAGTGACTGACAAAACCACAGATAGAGTGCCTTTCATACTACCTACACAGAGGTTACCACTGCTGGATATACACAGTTAAGTCACACCCATAGCAGTTGTCCAACAACCATGGTAACACCTCACAATATCCCCAGCCTAAATGAGCTATGTCTGTCATCCTTGGCACCGCAGTAAAGAGCACATGGTGGAAGTACAGGTTCCTACCCACAAATAAGCCATACCCTGGAGTGAACCACCTAGCATTAAGAAGCAAGGCTCCCCATTAGTAGATGTCAGACATACCCCTGTTGAATGTTATGCAGATAGGTAATATGCCATATGAGTCACCCTGTGTAACTGTTTGACAGGAGCAAGTACAATCACATTACATATGCCCCAAGGGGCAGGGTAGCATAACAGTATGCGGCTGTAGGCCCAGGGCCAATAGCATACTACCTACCTATGACACAATGCACACACACATGTACTCATTGCAATACCAACTATGTGAGGTGGAATGAGTGTGCCACTGACTGTGTGCAAGGTCTGTAATGGTGTGATTGCTCAGCATGACTTTGTGTCTGTCATGGTAGTGTGTGTCCTTGGTGTAAGGCCAGAGAAAGATGTGTCAGTTATTGGGATACAAACATACTACATTGCCATGTGTTGTGATGTGGTTCCCTGTATGTGACTGCGGTGTAGGTAGGGTTATGGCAACAAAGACTAGGGTGCATTACCAGTGACATTTTTACTGTGCATTGCATGCAATGCATGGGTTGATAATGTTCTCCATCCATTACCTTGATACAAACCCCCAGTGTGAGGTTATGCATTGGACCTCAAACAGTGTGCCGACTGCTGGAGTATACTAGTTTGTTGTATGGAGTGTGCCAGGCACTGTCACACAGTTGTTGGCTGAGCACTGATATGTGGTCATTTACATGTGTATCCCCCAATAGACAGACAGATGCTATATATGGCAGTTCAGTAATATCACTACAGTAGAGTATTATGTGTGCCATATCACTTGCTCACATATTTTTCTTTTCCTTCCAGGATGATGGTGCACCAGCGCAACCCCACGTACTCTGCTGCAGAGGAAGAGGAGATACACCAGAGCCTGGTGTGGGATTTTGCCACACTCTTTTCCCACACCAGCCAGAACCAGCAGTAGAGGGCTGCACTGTGGCAAGACCTTGTCCGTCGGGTAAATGACATAGGCATGCATAACCGGGCATATGAGCAGGTACTCCATCACTGCAGTGATTTAATTAGAAATGTCCGTCAGCGTGCGTCTGATATCCACAGGCAACAGCTTGCCACAGGTGGTGGGGTGGCTATACACCCCCCCTCACCAGACTGGAGGGGCTCCACATAAGTGTTGTAGCTCCAGCCCAACAACAACAACATCCGCAGACATATGTAATGATGGAGGTTAAAGCCACCCAGCATGTGGACTTGGAGCGTGCAGGTAACATGCCATATCTATAGTTGACTGTTCTCTACACTGGTAGTTTATGCATGTGTGAGGTGTGTACTGTGTTTGTAGCTGTTATCCTGGTAATTATTGTGCAAGAGTGATATTCTCAATATCAGCAGTAGACCCATGAAAGCCAACTGTTGTACTACTGAACTGTATCATACTCACAGTATCAATGGCACAGTTGTGCCCACTGACAATAAATGTCTTATTTGTGCAGGTCCCTCTGGTGTAACAGCAAGGCAGCCAATCCATGCTGGTGAGTGTGTAATAACAATACCTTTAATACTAATGATAATAATAGTAATAATACCCTCAAACAGTATTGCTATGTGTTTGATTGCAGGTGTGTTTGTGTCTGTGTGTTTGTATCTCATGTACTGAGGAGTGTGCATGTGTGCAGGTGTGCATGTGTGCATGTGCCCAAGTGTGCATGTGTGCCTGTGTGCCTGTGTGCATGTGCGCATGTGCTCATGTGGGCATGTGTGCATGTGCCCATGTGTGCATGTGTGCATGTGCGCATGTGTGCATATGTGCATGTGTGCATGTGCCCATGTGTGCATGTGTGCATGTGTGCATGTGCCCATGTGTGCATGTGTGCATGTGTGCATGTGCCCATGTGTGCATGTGTGCATGTGTGCATGTGCCCATGTGTGCATGTGTGCATGTGTGCATGTGTCCATGTGTGCATGTGTGCATCTGTGGTAACATTGTGTACACATTGTAAACTGTGTTTCCTGTCTTCCTCTCACAGGTTCTGGTGTTGCTCTGGTGGTGTGCAGCAGAGAACCTGAATCCACTGCTGGGGATAGTGATAATGATGATACCTGTGTAATGGCACAGGGAGGTGTGCCAGGGTCCATTGTTGGTCAGCCAATCGACAGTACACAGCAGTCAACCCCATCAATGCGCACAGTCATCCTGCCAATACATCCATTGTCACCAATGTCCCTAGGTGATGGACAGCATACAGTGGGCATTGACCAGGGTAATGTGGTATCAGTGGCACATGCATCCCCTCACAGCAGCCATGGCCAGAGTCCTGACATGGTACCACACAGGCAGATGTCCAGGGGTTCTCGTGGGAGCATCCGTGGTCGTACTGCCCCTGTCAGACGTGCCCACAGAGGTCTTTCAACCTCAGCTATGTTCCGGGCTGTAATGCAGGCACAGTCACATATGGAACGGTACACCAGACAGGGTTTGAGTGAGCTGAGAGCACATTGCACTGTTATGAATGACACTATGCGTGACATTGCGGCTGCCATCGGTAATTTCACTGAGGTCATTGACAGACGTTGGGGGGACACATTAGATCTGTTCCACAACTACATGTCCATGAGCCAGGGCAATGCAGGATGGTTGAGGCGTCGACATGGATGTATGCCAGCAACATCAGCAGCTGGCAGTCATCGCGGATGACAACAAACCCGTGGCCGCTCCCATAGTGCCAGTACCAGCCCCAGCAATGCTGCGTCTGTGCTGTCATCAGACCGCCATAGGAGACCACGTGCACATAGCTCTGGACAGTCCCAGCAGGGACATGTCTCCAGTCATCAACTAACTGCTTCTGATGACAGTACCCAGTCCGGCTTAGTACCTGATACTGTCCGTAGCACCCCTGCCAGGCACAGGTACCGTGTCCGTGGCCAGAGACAGTGATCTGTATGACCTGGCAGGTACAGTCTGTGGCTGTCCACAAACACCCGTATATGGCAGCCACGAGGTGGAACTGTGTGCATGCATACACACATGCATAATGCTAACACCTAGGGCTAACACATACATGCACACACTGCATCAACATTGCCCCATCTTGTACTGTTGTCCCTCACTAACACACACATACATGTCGATTGGTTGTATCAGTGGCAGACTCAGACATACCAAGTACACACCCTGTGCATATGATGAAACTGTGCCACCTCCTGCAATCTGTAACATTGATGCAGGAACAGGTTAACATGGTGCTGATGCACAGGGTGACTACATAGAAGTGTAGTAATATTATCATGTTGTCAACAGTACAGTGTAATGATATCATTGTGGGTATATCCCAGCATGCCTGATGCATTAACAGTATGATTGTCATTGTATTGTTTGGTACAGGCCTATTAATTACCATAGTGTAATGTCTGCACATCTTTGCATTCTGGTGGTAAGGCTGAAAACAGAAGGCCACCTACATAGGTAGCACAGGGGATAAGAAAATGGAAGTAATGATACTCAATGATGGACATGTAAACCGCAAGATGCATGCAGTCCAAACTCTACTCTGCATGGAGAATGTTGATATCTGTGCAGTAATAGACAACAGGTTCAAGACTCCCAAGAGCACCCTAGCACTACCAGGTTACACCTCATACCATGCTTGACAGCCCCAAAACACAGAACTAACTATGACAGGAGGGTGAGTCTCATTAAATGTCAAGGATACTGTGGTGGCAGGACAGGTAGCTTACATCCTACTAAGTTGGGAGCTGCTGATTGAGGGCTCAGTGTCTGTTATTCTAAATGTGTATTAGTTCTGGTTTAAGCACTTGGGCTTCAGGCCAGTTATTTTACATTACGAAGGTTCATGGTCTGCACTCTTGTGGGAGGAGAGGCTGGACTCTGCCCGTCTGAGCTGGGAATTTCTGGCTAAAGGCTTATAGTGCCTGCATATTTGAACTGTTTCTTACTGAAATTGGTACACCTTGTTTGCTGTAGCATAGACTAAATCCAGGCCTGCTGAATGTAGCTTTGTTTGTATGCTTGTTTGCTTGTTATTTCCCTGAAATACTAATTCCACCTGAAACGCAGCTTTACAGCGCCTCTGTGGATCCCTAGTGACATCTGCATTGCTTACTATACTTATTTCCTTGTTTCACTTGAAAGAAAGTTACTGTTTATCATTTTTGCATTTAAGTTACCTGTAACACATTGCATTTGAGTTACCTGGCACTTGCTCACTAAAGCATTTATATATGCCAGCACTAACAAATTAAAAGCACTACACCCTCACAAACTCACCTTGAATACCTTGTTCCCCATTGGCCCTTTTTGTTGCCAATTATAAAAGAATTCCCAATACTATTGTAGCATGTCCAAAGGTCAGTTGTCAATCTCCTCTCTAGTCCAGCTGGTGAATCTGGGAATCTTGAGGCAATGTTACAACTGCCTCATGTACACAGACAACCCTCTCCTCCTCCCAACAAATTCCAACACATGTGAGAGATGCAACCATATAGCCAAACTGGAGGCTAAGCTCTCTCAACTCAGTACTGGCGAAACCTGTCAGGAGGAGAAGGAAACCACTACAATTCCAGTCTCACATAGATCTACCACGACAGCAATCCAAACACATAAACACACGAAAACATACTCGGAGTCTCTAAATAAAAATCTGCCTAAGCAGCAGACACCTCCAAAGCAGACACACAAGCAACCACTACCCCAGAACAGAACACGTGCAACACATAGCTCACAAAGCCAGTGTGCCGAACAGTCACAGCCCTTAAGGCTAAACAACACACCTGATACACTTGTAATAGGTGCCTCTATCGTCAGGCACACTGACGTCCAGCTCACCAGGCTGAACAAGGAGAAGGCCACAGTGAGATGCCTGTCGGGCGCTATGATCCGCCACATAACACAAGCACACAGGTCACTCCAAGGCATGTACAAATATGACTCAGTCATTCTCCATGCCAGTGTGAATGACCTGAGACGTACCTCCCTGGACTACATGATAAGAGACATAGAGGAGCTCTCTGAGCATGTGGCCCAGGCTGGTATGACCCTGACCTTGAGTAGCATCTTAACCTCACCAAGAATGATGCCACAATATGAAGACAAGATGATAAATTTCAACAATTGCCTTAAGTTTCGGTGTCATTCAAAGGGGATCCAATGCCTGTCAGCCTGGGATGACATGCTCAACAAGCCACGATGCTTTGCTAGGGACGGCTTGCACCTGTCACCCCTGGGTCTTTGGATATTGGCAAAGGCTCTTGCTACCCCCATAGTACCTTTTTAGGCAAGGCTCAATAGACAAAACCACCTCCATAGGTATCACAAGGGATAGGAAACTAATAGTAATGCTACTCAACGCCAGCAGTGTAAACCTCAAGATGCATGCACTGGAAATTGTCCTTAGCATGGAGAACATCAATATCTGTGCAGTAACAGAATCTTGGTTCAAGGCTCCCAAGAGCACCCCAGCACTGCCAGGTTATACCTCATACCATGCTTGTCGGCCCCAAAACTTGCACCGAACCAGAACAGGAGGGGGAGTATCAATATTCGTCAAAGATACACACACCTCCAGGTTGGTGGCACAGCACGAAGCATCAGAGACTATCCATGTGCAACCAACAGTGGGTAAAACTGCCTTCCAGTTCATTGCCTGGCACACACCACCCTCCCAAACCCAGGAACCCCACTTGGCCTTCCTGAGAACACTGGAAATATGAAGGTCTCTCCAAACACCATTATATTGGTGGACTGCAACTACACAAACATAGACTGGGAGCATTACTCTAGCTCCAACACCCTAGCTCAAAGGTTCCTAGCATTTATACACTGAAATGCTATGGAACAACTTGTTACCACTCCCACAAGAGGGGGAAACATACAGGACCTGTTCATCACCAACATGGGGACTCTATGCTCCAGACCAGAAGTGTACCCTCATTGGTAAGATCAGACCATAAACTAATCTCACTGGATATTCACATCCCAATCCCACCCCCTGCCACAAAACCACAGTGTAAAACTTCTCTACAGCAAATTCCACACCCCTCAAAACTGAGGTGGAATCCTTCAAAGACCCCGGGCCTGTGGAAAATACGGCCCAGACCACAGAATGCTTTATAAACGCATTCTATGAACACCTTCAGGAATGCATGGATCATGCAATCCCAAATAAAAACAAGACCCAATCCTACAAAGGCAGACATCCTGTCTGGTGGACCACAGCCATAAACAAACTATACAATAGAAGGAGGAAGCCACTACATGATAGAGGAAAATCCCAAAAGGGGAGGCTTCTCTGTTCAGTGTAAGCAAAATACTACGGGCACTCATAAAATCGTCTAAGGCCAGCTTTGAGAGTTGAAATGCACAGGACACTAAGGATAATCACAAGGCTTTCTTTAGTTATGTTAGGAACCTGGGTGGGAATTCCCAGATATGCTCAGAATTAGTCCAAAATGACAAAAAACTACACCGAACCCACAGACATTGCCAACATCCTAGCTGACAGGTTCAGTGCAAACTTCTCCCCCCCCTCCCCACCAGAAGGGCAAATATCTATCCCAGCAGAGTGCTGCCCCCTGACATCTCAGATGCTCAGGTAAGAGCTGCCCTCTCCAAAGCAAATAACACAGCATCAATGGGACCAGACGGTGTCCCGGGCTGCATCCTACATGAACTCCAACAAATAAACCCAAACATAAAACTACTGTTCAATCTCAGCCTTACCACAGGTTATGTACCCAAAGAGTGGCGTACAGCAACAGTGGTCCCTCTCCACAAAGGTGGTGCCTCAACGGATCCTGGAAACTATCGCCCCATAAGCCTGACTACCTTGGTCTGCAAAGCTATGGAAAGGATCATCATGGACCTCATACATAAAGATATTGGGGACCTACAGACACTGGATCCTACCCAGTTTGACTTTAAGGGCAGATCCTGCCTCTTACACCTGGTTGATTTCTTTGAAACAGTCACCAAGGCCATTAACAAGGGGAAGGTGGTCCACACAGCCTACCTGGACCTCGCAAAGCCTGATACAATACCCCACTTGGGCATTATAGATAAGCTCACCAGCTTAAATATACACCCCTATGTCACTAGATAGGTTGCAAACTGGCTCAAGGACAGAACCCACATGGTTAGAATTGCTGGAGCCATGTCAGACTCCAAACCAGTTACAAGTGGCGTCCCACAAGGCTCAGTCCTGGGACCTCTCCTGTTTGGTATATATGTCTCGGAGGTACAGGCCAACATGGAAGGACTGTGGCTGACCAAGTTCGTGGATGACTGCAAACTGGGTGCTATAATTGACTCTCCAGCCGACACAACCATCCTCCAAAAGGGCCTCATAGAAACAGACAACTGGTGCCAAAGCCATGGCCTCAAGCTAAATGCCACAAAGTGTATAGTCATCCCCTTTGGCAAAAAGAAAGTGGCCACAAATGACCACATAGGTGGTAATCCATTACGTACGGAAGAAGTAATTAGGGACATGGGGACCGAAGTTGATAGCAATCTCTCATTTGATGACCACGTGGCCAAAGTGGTTAGAAAAATATTTTATATAGCCCACCTAATCATGACAGGATTCACATCTAGATCAGGGGAGGTCATCGTGCCTCTTTACTCATCCCTCATCAGGACCATAATTGAGTACAATGCCCCTTTTGGGATTTACCTTACCAGACACCTGCAGCAACTGGAAAGACCACAAAAGTACCTCACCAAGAGGATCAAAGGGCTCAAACAGATACCATATGCTGCCCAGTTAACATAACTCCATACTCAGTGGCATACCGCCTGCTCAGAGGCGATCTGTGCCAGACGTATAATGCCATGTCCAACCCGGAAGTAATGGACATGCTGCACCTCAGAAAATCCAACTCCCATCGAGCTTTGCGCTCGAGAGACTTGAACCTCAGCACTGACATCAATAGGACATGCTGGAGGGACAGATTCATAACCCAGAGGCTCCCTTCACTCTGGAATAAAATCCCAGTCCAGGTTAGGCAGAGTCCCTCATTGACTCTCTTCAAGAGGAATCATGATGAGTGGATGGGGGATCGTAGGTGTACCCCGGTTATCACTTCTGTGTCAATGTTAGACAGAGGTACAGTATACTAACCTCAGAAAAGGGCATAGCAACATTAATCTAAAATGGGTGGCGAAAGCCAAACACACACTGGCTTGGCTTATAAATGCCCTAGGGCAGATAGCCTAGTATGAACCTATGAACCTATGTACCTATACCCACACCCCCAGGTTGTTGCCACAATGTGACGCATCACAGACTATCCACATGCAGCTAACAGTGGGTTAAACTGACTTCCAGTTCATAGCCTGCTACGGACCACCCTCCTAAACCCAGGTAACCCACTTGGCCTACTTAAGAATACATGAATATCTGCAGGTGTCTCCAAACAACAATATATTGGGCAGCTTCATTTACCCACACATAGACTGGGAGCATTACTGTAGCTTCAACACCCTAGGTGTAAGGTTCCTAGAATCCATACACTCAGTTGCTATGGAACAACTTGTTACCACTACCACAAGAGGGGAAAACATGCTGCACCTGATCATCACCAACATGTGGACTATATGCTCCAGACCAGAAGTGTATCCCTCACTGGTAAGATGACACCATAGATTACTCTCACTGTATATTCACATACCAAATGCAGCCCCTGCACAGAAAACCACAGTCAAAATGTTGTGTAATGCAAATTCCATGTATTCACATGAGGCAGGCTTCAGACATGGGAACTATTTAAGGTCACAGGTACATATGTCTATGTGGCACACACATACCTCATGTGTGCATTGACATTACTGATATAATCTATGTCATACAATATTAAGAACAACACCCCACACACATGGACAAACTGTGTGACAAAAACACACATGGCATTTGTAGGATTCAAACCCCTATCTAACTATGTTATGACATTTGAGAGAGACACATTAGCAGAGAGCGCTATTTGCATTACTGGGAGGTTTCCCTTCTCCTGCTATACTTATAGGGTGCTGACATCATCAGTGTTTAGAAAGAGGAATGTGCATCATGTAGTGTGTTCTTCTAGTTGCCAAAAGGGACATCTCTTTCACACAGAATTGCACACACACTAACCTCCCTCATCCAAACACACACTCAGCATTTAAACCCCTACTTAAGTATGTTATGACACTTGAGAGAGACGCATTAGCGGAGCATGCTATTAGCATTACTGGGAGGTTTCCTTTCTCCTGCTATACTTATAGGGTGCTGACATCATCAGTGTTTAGAAAGAGGAATGTGCATCATGTAGTGTGTTCTTCTAGTTGCCAAAAGGGACATTTCTTCCACACACACTAACCCTCCTCATCCAAACACACACTGAGCATTTGCAGGATTCAAACCCCTAACTAACTATATTACAATATTTGAAAGAGATGCATTAGTAGAGCGCACTATTCACATTACTGGGAGGTTTTCCTTCTCCTGCTTTACTTATAGGGTGCTGACATCATCAGTGTTTAGAAAGAGGAATGTGCATCATGTAGTGTGTTCTTCTAGTTGCAAAAGGGACATTTCTTTCACACACCCTAACCCCCTCACCCAAACACACACACACTCAGCATTTGCAGGATTCAAACCCCTACCGAACTATGTTATGACACTTGAGAGAGACACATTAACAGAGCACGCTATTCGCATTACTGGGAGGTTTTCCTTTTCCTGCTATACTTATAGGGTGCTGACATCATCAGTGTTTAGAAAGAGGAATGTACATCATGTAGTGTGTTCTTCTAATTGCCAAAAGGGACATCTCTTTCACACACACTAACCCCCCTCACCCAAACACACACACACTCAGCATTTGCAGGATTCAAACCCCTACCTAACTATATTATGACACTTAAGAGAGACGCATTAGCGGAGCGCGATATTCGAATTACTGGGTACCTGCTCTTCTCCTGCAGTATTTATAGGGTGCTGACATCATTATTTATAAAGAGGTATGTACATCTATTACTATCTGTCAGTTAGGGGGATAGCATATATATGCATTAACAGCCGCCTACTTCAGGGTCAGATATGCACATCAGCACTGCCAGGTTATGTTTTATACCATGCTTCGTGACCACAGGACCTGTAACACACAACACAACCAGTTCAGACCACCCCTCCCATATCCAGGAAACACACTTTGCTTCCCTGGGAACAGTGTAGAATATGAAGGTGTTCACATACACCATTACAGTGGTTAACTTCAGGTGCAGGTATATTGTGTGGGGGAACTACTCAGGCCTCAACAACATCACCCTACAGCCACTATAATTTGTGAATCCATGTGCTATGGCAGGACCACTCACCACAGCCACAAGGGGGAATACATATTGGACCTGACCATCTGCAACATGGGGACTCTATGTTCCACACCAGAGGTAGACCACCATTGTTAATATCTGACCATACCCAACTTTCCCTGGACATCCATATCCCGTCCCCACCCCCAGGCAAGGAAGTCACTGCAAACAAAGTATTTATCAAAAGCAGACTTTGCACTTGTGAAGACTGGGGTGGAAGACTTCAAAGGACCCATGCTGGGGGATTATACAGGCCACTCTGCATAATCATTGACAATTGCATTCTATGAGCATCTGGAAGGTTTGCATTGATCATGATATCCCAAATAAACCCAAGACTCCTCCACAACAGGAGACCTGTCTGGTGTACACCAGCCATATATAAGCTGTACAACAGAAGGAGGGAGCTAATACATTACAGAGCAATATCTCACAGAGGGAGGACGTCTCTGAACAGTATTGGCACGACACTTCAATCCGTCAAAATCATCACGTCAAAGTGTTGACAGTGAAATTGTCCAGACACTGCAGATAAGGCTCCCCTCAGTCTGTAATTGACACCCAATTACTGTTATAAGTCCTCACCAACCCTCTTCCAGCAAACACCAGCCACATGGATGTGACATTGCAAATTCAACCCCTGGGATCTCCACTGTGTCCCTGCTTGACGGAGGCACAGCACACTAGCCTTAAACGGTGCTTTCTGTGACCTACTTTACAGAGGCACAGTAGCCTACTGTACTGGGGAGGCAGACTCCAAGCACACTCTGGCTAAGCTTGTATTCCCTAGGGAGAACAGCCTAGTATTGACCTCTACACCCATATGTTTAATTTTCAGATGCACAATATTTGTTGCTGATAAACTGTTTGCAGGTCTTTATTGCCATAGCTTTCCCTGTTTCTATGAGCAACTTGTGTATCTGTGGAAGATGTTTGAATATGAGAGGGATCCACTATTTAACTTATGTCTCTGTAGTCATTTAACTGTGCACACTGGGCAGATTGCTGTATTGTGGGAGGTTCCTGGATTAACACATACAAATATCAGATATGTGTGGCCAACTGCTAAACTGAGACATGGCCTAAGTGTGTGAGCATGCCCAGTTCAGGCTTTCCATGGCTTGTTGCCTGACATATGTCTCATTTATCAAAGTGTGCGAGTATGCCCAGTGTGAGCTTTCCATATGTTGAAATCTGCAGTCCACCACATTTGTGGTTGTGTGTGAACTTCAACAATATTTCACATTTATAGTTGTGTGTTGGGAGTCATGTTGTGTACTTACTGCCCAACTGCTTTGTGCCTGAACCCAACAGGGATTATACTGTGCCTGCAGGGTTTCCATGGGATAGTTTGCATACAGTTGTCAACATCCTTTCATACTGACCAAACACTGTAATATCGTATAGTGTACTGGTTCAGTACTTTCACTGTGGTGGACAGTATCCTGGATTTCAGTCCTATCACTGCTTTAAATATTCATAGTGAGCACACCAGACTGGTTAAGGGCCAGTTGTGCACATATGACCATGTTGCATTTTGTTCAGATATGGACTACTTAAACCAGGCTTGTCCAACATTGGTAGTGTATTCCACAACTTGGGTGGACATTGACAAACTCTAGCTATGTGCCCTAGGCCATTTCTAATGCTAGTCAGAGAGTGTGTTTGTCCTTCAACACACATTGTAACTGGATTTTGCCATGACATATTTCAAGGTTAGTATACTGTGCCTCTGTCTACCCATGACATAACAGTGATACCCAGGGTAAACCTACCATCTCCCATCCACTCATCAAGATTCCTCTTGAGGAGAGTCAATGAGGGCTCTCTGGCAAACCTGTACTGGGAGTTTACTCAAGAGTGGAGGGAGCTTCTGGGTTATGGATCAATCACTACAGCATGTCCTATGTATGTCAGTGCTGGGGTTCAGGTCTCTCATGTGCATAGCTCACTGGCATTCAGATTTTACAAGGTGCAGCATGTTCATTGATTCCAGCTTGGACATGGCTTTATACATCAGGCACAGATTGCCTCTGGGCAGGCAGTATGGCACTGTGTGGAGCTGCAGTTTGTTTAATCAGGCAACACATGGCATCTGTTCGAGCTCTTTGATCCTCCTGTTGAGGTAATATTTGTGGTCTTTCTAGTTGATGGAGGTGTCTGCTGAGGTACATCCCACAGGGGCCATTGTACTCAATTGTGAGGCTGATGAAGGATGACTGAAGAGGCACGATGACCTCCCCTGATCTAGATGTGACTACCTTCATGATTAGGTGGGTATATGGTATGTTTCTGTAACCACTACAGCCACATGGTTGTCAAATGCAAGATATCTATCAACTTGTGTCCCCAGGTCTCTTATTACTTCTAAAGTACTTAATGGGTTAACACCTATGTGGTAATTGGTGGGCACTCACTGTTTATCCACAGGGGATGACTATACACTTTTCTGCAATTAGCTTGATGACATGGCTCTGGCACCAGTTGTCTGTTTCTATGTGGCCCTTTTGTAGGATGCTTGTGTCAGCTGGAGGGTCAGATATGGTGCCCAGTTTGTAGTCCTCTGCAAACTTGTTCAGACACAGTCCTTCCATGTTGGCCTGTACCTATGGGAAATATATACCAAACAAGGGAGGTCCCAGGACCGAACCTTGTGGGATGCCCGTTGTAGCTGGTTTGTAGTCTGACATGGCTGCAGCATTTCTGACCATGTCAGTTCTGTCCTTGGGCTGGTTTGCAACCCATCTACTGACATAGGGGTTTATATTTAAGCTGGTGAGCTTATCTATAATGAACACGTGGGGTATTGTATGGAAGGCTTTTGCAAGGTCCAGATAGGCTGTGTGGACCACATTCCCCTCATCAATGGCCTTGATGACTGTTTCAAATGAGTCAAACATGTTTAAGGGGCAGGATCTGCCCTTAAGAAAGGCATGCTGGGTAGGGTCCAGTGTCTGTAGGTCCCCAATATCTTTATTTCTGAGGCCCATGATGATCCTTTCCATAGCTTTGCAGACCAAGCTTGTCAGGATTCTGGGGTGATAGTTTGCAGTATCCATTCAGGCACCACCTTTGTGGAGAGGGACCACTGTTGCTGTACACTGCTCTTTGGGTACATATCCTGTGGTAAGGCTGAAACTGAGCAGTAGTGTTATTTGGTGTTCCATTCTTCTTGGAGTTCATGTTGGACACAGCCCAGGACATCATCTCGTACCATTGATGCTGTGTGTTTTGCTTTGAAGATGCTGGCTGTTACCTCAGCATCTGCAATGTCAGGGGGCCAGCACTCTGCTGGGATAGATATTTGGCATTTTGGTGGGGGGGAGTTTGCACTGAACCTGTCAGGTTGGATGTTGGCAATGTGTGTGGGTTTGGTGTATTGTTTGCAATATTTGAGTAATTCAGAGCATATCTGTGAATTCCCACCAAGGTTCCTACCATCAGTTAAGAAAGCCTTGTGATTATCCTTAGTGTCCTGTACAATTTGTATCCTCATAGGTTCATAGGTTCATACTAGGCTATCTGCCCTAGGGCATTTATAAGCCTAGCCAGAGTGTGTATGACTATGTGAATATTATACCCATTTAGGGTTTACTTTACTGTGCCTCTGTCTAGACGTGACACAGTGATGACCCCCAGTGTAAATCTACAATCTCCCATCCACTTGGCAAGATTCCTGTTGAAGAGAGTCAGTGAGGGGCTCTGCCTAACATGGACTGGGATTCTGTTCCAGAGTGTAGGGAGCCTCTGGGTTATGAATCTGTCCCTCCAGCACTCCCTATTTATTTATGTGTTGAGGTTGACATCTCTCGTGGCTCTGATGGATTTGGATTTTCTGAGGTGGGGCATGTCCATTAATTCTGTATTGGACATGGCCTTGTACATCGGGCATACATCGCCTCTAAGTAGGCAGTATGTGACTGCATACAGCTGGGGTGTCTTCAGCCAGGCAGCATATGACAAATGTTTGAGACCCTTTATCCTCTTGGTGAGGTACTTTTGAGGTCTTTCTAACTGCTGCAGGTGTCGGGTAAGGTACATCCCAAATGGGGCATTGTACTCAATTATGGGCCTGATAAGAGAAGAGTATAGGGGCACAATGACCTCTCTTCATGTAGATGTGAATCCTTTCATGATAAGGTGGCCAATATAGAAGGTCTTCCTAGTCACGTTGACAATGTTAGTGTCACATGAGAGGTTACTGTCCACTTGTGTCCCTAGGTCCCTGATTACTTCTTCAATACGTAATGGATTACCACCTATGTGGTAATTTGTGAGTACCTTGTTTGGTATTTGGAGAGACATTCATACTCTCCAGTGTCTTCAGGAAGGCTGATTGGGGTTCCTGGGTTTAAGAGGGTGGTCTGTAGCATGCTACAAACTGTACAGCAGTTTTGCCTACAGTTAGTTGCACATGGATGGTCTCCGATGCTTCGTGCATTGTCAGTAACCTGAACGTGTGGGTATCTTTGTTGAATATGGATACTCCCCCTCCTTTTGTGGTTTGGTCCAGGTTTTGGGGCTAAAAAGCATGATATGAGGTATAACCTGGTAGTGCTGGGGTGCTCTCAGGAGCCTTGATGCAGGTTTCCGTCACTGCACAGACATCGATGTTCTCCATACTGGGGAGGGCCTCGAGAGCGTGCATCTTGAGGTTTAGACTTCTGGCGTTGAGCAGCATTACCCTTATGTTTTTTCCACTTATGTTTTCTAGGGAGGTGGGTTTGTCTTTTCAGCCTTGCCTACAAAAGTCACTATGGAGGTGGCAAGAGCCTTAGCCAATATCCAGACGTCCAGGGGTGACAGGTGCAAGCCATCCCTGGCAAAGCAGCATGGCTTGTCAAGCATGTCATCCCAAGCAGACAGACATTGGATCCCCTTGGAATGACACCAGTAATTGAGCCAATTGTTAAAGCTGATCATTCTGTGTTTGTACTGTGGCATCATTCTTGGTGAGGGTAGGATGCTGCTCAGGGTCAGAGTCATACCGGCCTGGGCTACATAATCAGAGAGCTCCTCTATGTCTCTTTTCATGTAGTCCAGGGAGGTACGTTTCAGGTCATTCACACCAGCATGCACAATGACTGAGTCATATTTGTACTTGCTTTGGAGTAACCTGTATGCTTGTGTTATGTGGCAGATTGTAGCAGCCTACAGGCAGCTTACTGTACCCTTTTCCTTGTTCAGTCTGGTGAGCGGGACATCAGTGTGTCTGACTATGGAGTCACCTATTACAAGTGTATCAGGCATGTTGTTTGTCCTTAAGGGCTGTGACTGTTTGGCACACCGACTTTGTGTACTATGTGTTGCATGTGCTATGTTTGGAGGTAGTGGTTGCTTGGGTGTCTGCTTTGGAGGCCTCTGTTGATTTGGTGGATTTTTAATTAGAGCCTCCGGGAATGTTTTTGTATGTTTATGTCTTTGGTTTGCAGTTGTGATAGGTCTATGTGAGACTGGGTTTGTGGTGTGTGTGGTTACCTTCTCCTCCTGACTAGTTTTGACAGTACTGAGTTGAGAGAGCTCAGCCTCCAGTTTGGATAAATGGTTGCATCTCTCACTTATATTTGTATTTCTTGGGGGGAGGAATGGGTTGTCTGTGTACATGGGGCAGGTGTAACATTGCCTCAAGATTCACAGATTCAACATGTTGTAGCTGGCCTTAGTGGATTTTATGAGTGGCCATATTTTATTGCCATAATACTGATCAGAGATTACTTCACTTTTTGGGTTTGCTCTATCATGTAGTAGCTTCCTCATTCTCTTGCATGGTTTGGTAATGGCTGGGGTCCACCATGCCAGATGCCTGCGTGTATGGAATTGGGTCTTGGTTTTATTTGGGATTGCATAATCCATGCATTCCTGAAAGTGTTCATAGAATGCATTTATAAACGGTTCTGAGGTGTGGCCCATATTTTCCACAGGCACAGGGCCTTTAATGGATTCCACATCAGTTTGGAGGAGTGCAACATTTGCTTTACACGTGTTTTTCACTGTGGTTTTCTGGCCAGGGACTGTGGTCAGAATGTGAATATCCAGTGTGATTACTCTATGGTCTGATCTTACCAGTGAGGGATACACTTCTCATCTGGCCATAGAGTACCCATGTTGCTGATTATCACATCCAGTATGCTTACCCCTCTTGTGGGAGTGGTAAGTTGTTCCTGAGCATTTTGGTTTATGAATTCTAGGAACCTTTGGCCTAGGGTGTTGGAGCTAGAATAATGCTCCCAGTCTATGTTTGAGTATTTTCAGTCACCCAATATAATGTTGTTTGGAGAGCTTGATATGTTCATGTGTTCCAACGTAGGCCAAGTGCAGTTCCTGGCATTAGGAGGGTAGTCTGTAGCAGGCTACAAACTGGGAGGCAGTTTTAGCCACTGTTACTTGACCATGGATAGTCCATGCTGCTTCTTGTTGTGGTACCAACATGGGGATGTGGTTATCCTTGACAATTATTGCTAGTCACCCTCATTTTGTAGTTTGTTCCATGTTTTGGGGCTGTAAAGCACGGTATGAGGTGTAACCTGGTAGTGTTAGGGTGCTCTTGTGAGCCTTGACCCAGTTTTCTGTTACAGAACAGATATCAACATTCTCCATGCTGAGGGGAGTTTAGACTGCATGCATCTTGCAGTTTAGACTTCTGGCATTGGGTAGCATTATGTCTAGGTTCTTATCCCTTGTGATACCTATGGAGGTGGGTTTGTGTTTTGAGCCTTACCTATTCAAGGCACGGTGGGGGTGACAACAGCCTTTGCCAGTATCCAACAGGCCAGGGCTGATAGGTGCACGCCATCCCTAGCAGGTGGAGCATCGTGTCTTGCTCAGCATGTCATCCCAGGCTGGCACGCATTGGATCCCCTTTGACTAACAGCAATACTTAAGCCAATTATTGTAATTGATCATCTCGTCTTCATATTGTGGCATCATGCTTGGTGAGGGTAGGATATTAGTCAGGGTCATCAAGTTTGCATATACTACATGGTGTTACATTGCTTAACACATGGCAATCATGCCTCAGGTGGTGCTGCAGGGCTGTCTATGTTGGATGCACATACTACACTCCCTGTACATGTTTGAAAGCAGGTTGTGTTAACTTAGGCATCCCTTTTACTATATGTGTGAGTCAGAGAGAGGTATCATTTCCAGGGTTCCTACTGAGCCAGTGTATGTGCTATGCGTTGCCGTTTTGCCAAGGCCAAGGCATACTGGGCATGCATCCTTCTGCCTACTGGGGCAGGCTCAGGTTGTTCCTCCTCCGAGTCACGCTCTGCCTGTGATTGGCTTGGCAATGGTGGGGGGCTGTTTGGCTCAGCCCTATGCTGGTCCTGCTGCAGCTGTTTTCGCAGAATCATATTATGTAGCATAGCACATACCATGACAATTTGGGTACATGTAGTTGATGAGTACTGCAAGGCTCCACCAGATGTGTCCAGGCACGGGAACCGTGACTTGAGCAGCCCAAACACACGCTCGATTACATTTCATGTTTGTGCGTGTGCCTCATTATGGCGTTCTTATTCAGGTGTGTGTGCATTTCTGATGGGTGTCATCATCCACGGCTCCAGTGCGTAGCCAGAATCTCCCACTAAGTCACCATGTGGGATGTCCCCATTGGCAAATGTCTGGTACAGCTGCGTCAGATGCCAGATATGGGAATCATGGTAGCTTCCAGGGCAGCCAGCACACACATTCATTATTATGCCCTGGGCATCACACACGACCTGGCAGTTGATGGAGGGGAAGCCCTTGTGGGTAATGTAGGCCCTACCCCACTCACCAGCTGGTGCTTTGATGCGTATATGCGTGCAGTCTATTGCACCCACTACCTCAGGGTATTCCGCTATTTGTTGGAAGAGATGCATATTGCTGGCCAATACCTCACGGGAACTGGGGAAATATACATGATCACCGACATGTGCTGACATGGCATCCAGGAACTGGTGCAGTACCCTGGATGCTGATGCCTGTGATATCCCCATCATATCACCAGTTGGTCTCTGGAAGGTACCTGTTGCTAGTATTCTTAGGCCAACACATACCTTGGTTTCCACTGGGATGGGTTCCCCTCTGTTAGTTCTGTGTGTGAGGCGTGGCCTGCACAGCTCAACAATTTGCTGTAGGAGGTCTCTGTCCACTCTATAGCGCTCCACTATCTCCAGCTCATGTAACCCTGGTAGGTGACCCTGGGCCTGTACACTCTTCTCCGTCTCCTCACTGTGGGTTGTCCAGCAGCATTTGCATAGTCACCACCCTCAGCAAGTTGCATATGTCTCCTTATAACAGCTATGGCAGTCCCTAGCATTTTTAGTCTGAGTGAAGCTTTTTCAGTTTTCACTTCTAATAGCTTACTCCTCTGTTGCAGTGTCTCTTGAGAGAAACATTCTGCACTGTCATTTGCAGAGTTTTAAGTGCTGGGCTGGGCTACTGTTCTGCCTGTGTAATTGCCTTCTGATTGTTTTCACCTGCTAGCTCTGCCAGTAATCCCTGCTAGCTTCCTACAATTTCTCATGCTTCCCTTTTCCCTTCTGTTTCCTCAGGGGGGAGCGACACGCATACCAGCAAAAACACGCTCACAGCGGCTAACATGCATGCACACATGCTTAGACGGACTAGAATCTGCTTATTTGGGTTAAAACACTCGCACACCAGTGCAAACAAGCTTACAGGTGTTTAAACAGGCTCCTACATGCGTATTCTGCCTTAAACGAGCGCACTCACGCTTACACATGTGCACTCTAGCTTACTCGTGCCTACCAGCGTACACACGCACGTATGCACGCCCTGCAAGAAACTTTAGTGTTATCCATAGTGTACACCTTCCATTTCTTGGCTTTCCCATGCCTTCTTGTTGACACTCCTCTTTCCATGATGTGTGACTGACATCTTTCACATGCCACTGTGCTCCAATGAGCTGCTTTTCTTTCATACATTCCCCCCTGTGATGTCACCTATCTCCTACTCTGTTACTCCCCCTTATCCTACTCCTACACTGCACGGAATGTGCTCATTTCCTATGTAACAGTACGATTCACTATCCTACCACTCATTTACATAGGATCGCCTACTAAAGCTTAGTTACATGTCTTAAACTCAGCTTCCCCCCCTTAGCAACCCCTACTCGGTGGCCATGTTGTTTTATCCTGCTATTCCCTTCCATTGTAAATTCATGCTTTGCATAAACCCACGTTTGTGTGGTGCTGCTCTATGTTTAAACATTATGTTTGCATCAGGGTACGTTGCCAGTGGCCACATATTTGGCCATTGGCATGCTGCCTGGGACATTTGCAACCTTTATTTGGAGCTGACAAGGCTCCATTGTGTTATTTGCAGAACGGTACTCAGTTATCAACTGAGTACATTTCTGCAGATAACACGGCTCTTACACGGGCAGGTTTCTGCTTGCTGGATTGCAAAATTACCTCATTTGCATACCTTTCAGCTGCAAGTGAGGTAATTAGCATATCCACGCCCTGTCTGTGTAAAAGCCGTTTAGGTGCTCTCTTACATGCACATTCAGGCTGTTCCTGGATCGCGATGGCTGCATGGAGTCTTACACTACTCTTAGACTCTGTGCAAGCCATCGTGAATCCTGCCGAACGTCTTCCCCCATAATGCCTTTTTTAGGCAATGCCAAACTGAAAGTGCTTCCGACATAGCAAATCAAAACCAAGAAAATCTAAAGGTATTATTGCTCATTTCTAGGAGTCTAAACAAAAAATTCCACTCCCTGGAAGCTTTCTTTACCCTAGGGAATGCTAACATCTGTGCAGTCACTGAGACATGGTTTAAAGCTGCAGAGAGCACACCAGTAGTGCTAGGTTATAATGCCTTCCACACATTTAGGCCAGCTACTTTACAGGCAGGGACTAAAGGTGGAGGTGTCTCTATTTATATCAAAGATAAATATACTTCAAGGCTGGTCAAACAGGACAATGCACGTGAGCTGCTCCATGTTCAAATCAGCATAGGTAAAATCCAATACCACTTCCTTGAAAGCTATAGGTCCCCCTCTATGACCCAGGAAATTCATACCATGTATTTAAACTTATTAGAAACACTAACCATCCAACCCAATACCATATTTATGGGTGACTTTAATTACCCCACTATTAACTGGGAATCCTATATGACACCAAACATACATGCACAGAGATTTCTGGATTTTGTAAACTCAAACTCCCTGGACCAGATAGTCAATACACAAACCAGTCAATTTACCAACCAGGGGTGCAACCACACTGGATCTGGTCCTCACTAATATGGGAGAGTGCTGCACACCCCCTACTGTAATGCCTTCCCTGGTAACAAAATGGTCTCCTTTAAAGTAAAAATAAAACATGGGCCCCCAGCTAAACAAGGAATATTCACAAACTATTCTAAGGCTAACCTCCTGCTATTAAGTGAAAACCTTGTTAAATTTCAATCCCCCATAAATCCTGAGAACACTGCTGCCTATGCAAAACTGTTCACAGAAACCCTTTACAAGCATGTTAATAGCTGCATAGAGGCAGCTGTACCCACCTGGAAGAAGTACAGATCTACTTGAAAAAATAAGCCACCCTGGTGGAATCACAAAATCAATAGGATGTATAACAGGAGGAAGAAAATCATGGCAAAGATTAGGAGGTGCAGCACCCAGCAGGATAAAAGCACTCTCATCAAAGTAAACAAACAACTCAGAGGACAAATAAAGCCTACCAAAGCCAAATTTGAGGTAAGTTTGGCCTCCCAGGCCAAAGACAACTGCAAAGCATTCTTTAGCTATGTCCGCAACCTCAAAGTCAATACATAACTGTGTGCAGAGCTCATTGTAAATGGAGCCACCTATACTGAGCCAGAAGACATAGCAAACCTCCTGGGTGGGTGATAAATTCAGCTCCAACCTTACACCTCTCTACCCCTCCATCTTCCCTTAGGAAATATCATCAAATATAACTCCCCTACTATCACTAGGCAACAGGTACTTAATGCTCTCTCTAAGACCAAGAACACTGCATCAATGGGCCCAGGCAATATCCCAGGATGCCTTCTAAATAGCATGAAACATGACCTATCAGGGCCTCTGGAATTACTATTTAACTGTAGGCTCCAAACAGGTTTCATGCCTCATGAATGGAGAAAGGCAACAGTCATCCCTCTGCACAAAGGTGGGCCATCTATAGACCCTGGAAACTACAAACCCATAAGTCTCACTAGTCTTATATGTAACGCCATGAAAAGAATTATCATGGAGATGATCAATAGAGATATAGTAAACCTCCAGACACTGGTCCCAACCCAGTCTGGTTTCGTCAAGAGGAGATCATGCCTGCTCAACCTGGTGGACTTCTTTGACAAGTTCACCAAAGCAATGGATGACAGCAAAATCATTCACACTGCCTACCTTAACCTGGCCAAGGTATTTGACATAATACCCCACTCGGGCATTGTTGACAAACTCAGGTGTTAAGGTACAAACCCGTATGTCACCCAGTGGATAGCCAACAGGCTCACAGACAGGACCCACGAAGTTAGAATTGGGGAGTCCTCCTCTACAAAGAGGCCAGTCACAAGTGGAGTCCCTCAAGGATAAGTCCCTGGACTGCTCCTTTTTGGCATTTACTTATCAGAAGTCAAAGCCAATGCCAGTGGTCTCTGGCTGACTAACTTTGCAGATGAATGCTGTCACTGAATCTCACACTGACACAAATGTTCTCCAGGAGGGGCTGACACAGACAAACAACTGGTGTCAGAGCCAATGGACTAAAACTAAATGCCAAGAAATGCATAATAGTATCCTTTGGGAAGTCATCCATCCCTGGTAACTATCATATTGACAACACACCCCTTAGAATTAACCCAGTAGTCAGGGACTTAGGGGCACACATAGCTAGTAATCTAGCCTTTGACCATTATGTGTCAACAGTGGTGAGGAAATCATTCTGTACTGCACAACTTATAAACAAAGGTATGTCATCTAAGTCCAAGGAAGTCATTGTTCCACTGTATTCGACATTCATCAGACCTATCATTGAGTACAGTGCCCCCTTTGGTATGTACCTAACCAGGCATATTCAACAATTGGAATGTCCACAGAGGTTCCTCACTAAAATAATATGGGGCATAAGTAAAATGTCCTATGCAGACTGCCTGAATGCCCTATCCCTGTATTCTGTCTCCTACAGACTTTTGAGGGGAGATCTATGCCTGGCATACAGGGCATTCTCAGATCCCACTCTGATGAACCTCCTGCATATCCACAAAACAAACAGCACCAGCATTACCCATTCTAAAGACTTACTTTGCCTGTGATATAACTAAGTCCTGCTGGAGAGATAAGTATGTATCCCAGAGACTATCACATCTATGGACCAGGCTCCCCATCCATGTGAAGCAGAGTTCCTCTCTAAACCAATTCAAGTGTAACTTGGACAATTGGATAGGCACCTATGCCTCTAAAGGACACAGGTAACCTAAATGATTCATTTTCCAAACCCATGCTTACACCTATCAAGGGTATCAGAACTTGTCAGAGATTTGGGATGCATGGCTACGCTTAAAAAGGCCCTTGTGATCGTTAGCCTAGTAAACATCTATGAACCTATTGGATGGAATGAGATATCTCAATCTATCATGATATGGCTCTTTTTAATGTTTTTATCTATCTATATGTAAGGTTCCATTTTGTGATTATACCTTTCAACCTCTTAGCACAAGAAATCTGGACAAAACCTAAAATAATGGGGGCAGAGGTCCAAAAATATGGACATATTTTTAAATACTGTAATGACAAACTTAGAAAGTTGCTAGAATAACAAGATGTATGGTATGATGCATTTCCTGGAGGCTACGAAGTCTGAAACTCAAATGTATGTCATTATTTAGTGACTTCAATCCTAGTGATTTTCCGGAAAACCACAAATTTTATGAGGAACAGTCCAAAAATATAAGGCAAAAATCTGGACATTCTGTGGAAGTCTGGACAGTTGAGAGATATGTTTGTGATACATGAAATATCTTGTACTGTCAGTTTATAGAATGAATTTTGAGAGTAGTGGTGCTGCCAAAAATCATGAACCGACTTCCCTAATTGTGCAGTACAAGTTATTTCATGTATTGTACAAACTGAGCACACATATTCCTTTATCCACTGTCAAAATATATTTTTTTACATTAAGGCAGTGTTTCCCTCTCACTTTAGCACATTAAGAAAACTGAAAACAATTTATTTTCGTAATGACAGATGATCAATGCCATGAATCACTGGATAGATATGCAAGAACAAAACACACGGGGCATGCGATGAAAACATTCAACTGCAGTCTGGTTATTTTGAGGTATGAACCTGGCGGGTGACAGCTTACATAATTGGATGCAGAGTAATATCTCTTCAAACTACAACTCTACAAGAATTATTGCAGTTTTGAAATATCATTTTGATTCAATATGCGCTTACTTTAAGATTACTTTTATATAGATATATATATATATATATATATATATATATATATATATATATATATATATAATGATCGCTTACATGTTTCAACAAAACTGAGAAAATGGCTTTTTCTGAGATTGCAGCACAGTGGGGATAAGAGTTTAGAGAATATTCCCTTTTCCTCACTGTAGTGCAATCTCGGAGTGAGAATATAAAAGTAGGGGGTGTGGGGGGCCCAGCCCTCTTGCCCCCCTGCATAAACATGATTACTGTTATTGTTTTTTTTAAATCTTATCTTTTTTTTTTGCAGACTTCCGCGAAAGTGTGCTCGACCATTTCAGTTTCGTTGAAACGTGTCGTCAGTAATTAGTCCTAGATCCATATACACACACACACATACACACACACATATATATATATATATATATATATATATATATGAGAACACTTCACAATGCCGAAATCTGGAAAGATCAAATTTCATATGGCCGAGATCATCAGATCGAACTTTCGGAATCCAGACATTGTGAACGGAGATCTGCATACAGCGTGGAATGGGAGCTTTCCCTTTTCCTTGCTGTGGTGCAATCTTGGAGTTGGAATATTTAAGTAGCATGGGTGTGGGGGTGCAGGGGGGCTTGCCCTCCTCAGAAACATTTAAATTGTTGGGGGGGTTTGGATTTGTTTCGGAAATTCCGATATTCTGAAACATCGATCATATCGTCTTGATCATATGAAATTCGATGTTTTGGAATTTCAAGATTCTGAAGTGGCTCCATATATATATATATATATATATATATATATATATATATATATATATATATTTATATTATTGACTAACAATGGAGCACGGAGTAAATGCAGTGACCAGATGTTGGTGCCGCACATCACAGGGGATGTACAGGTTCTACCAGCTACCACTTTGACTACAACTTATCACATTCGGCAGGCACCTTTTCGCGATCAACTGCAGAGCAGGGGGTGCCAGAAATAAAAGCCTTCCGAGGAGGAGGAGCAGCAGCCATTGACCATCAAAAAGATGTGGCAGCAAGGGAGCATACGCTAGTATGGAATATTTTGCATAGGGCACTGACTGAGACTGAAAGCAAGGTGTTGAACAAAGGTATGTCGTTTATTCCAGCTAATAAAATGACAGTAACTGATAACGTGCTGGAATTAAAAGCTTTTACATGTAGTATAATGTTAAAGATGGAATTTGGTGAAGCTGCTAGTGATACTACTGGTATTGATGTTTTTAAGAAACCAAGTGGGTATATTCCTGCTAACAATACATTATTAGAAGCCTTTGAGAAAGTTTGCATCAGAGAAATATATAATCTTTATGACATTAATGGTTTTGGTAAATGTTTCAACAATCTTAATAAAGAAGAAAGGGCAGCTTTGGACTGTTTACGGAATGATGCCTTGATTTTCATGAGACCGGCGGACAAAGGAGGGTCGCTGGTAATAATGGACTATTCTTTTTATAGGGATTCTGTGTTTAATATGCTTGATGATACCAAATTTTATTCTAAGGTTGATCTTCAGCAAGTTCAGAGATGTAATGTTTCAATATATAATGCTCTGTATGAATGCTTGCAATACCATATTATTGACTTGGTTTAGTTTCACTATTTTATTGTTAAGAACCCAGTGATTCCAATAGTACAGGGTCTCCCTAAAGTTCACAAGAGCCCACTGCAGCCACCTATGAGACCCATTGTGTCAGGGAGGGGTTGGTCCACGGAAACTCTATCCATTTATGTTGAATGACATCTCAAATCTGTACTTAGAAGGAACAGCACTATTTTATTAGACACCAAACAGTTCCTGAGGGATCTACATTCATTCACTAGTACACATGAGAATGCAGGTAGGCTTTTGCTGGTTACTATGGATGTACAATCCTTATTCATCGTCATCCCCAGTGAGGTCGGAGTTGAGTATTTCAGAGAGTATTTGTTAGGGGATGGTATGTATGATAGGCAATGCATTGATTTCCTTTCATTACTCATGGAGCTCATTCTTGAGAATAATCTGTTTATGTTTGAGGGTGTATTGAACAAGCAGTTGGATGGCGTGGCCATGGGCACTTCTTGTGCCAATGGCTATGCCAATATTGTCATGGCCTTCTGGGAGACGGCACATCTCATGGGAGAGTATGGTAAGCACCTGAAGTTCTATAGGAGGTTTGTAGATGACCTTTTCCTTTTATGGGAGGGGGATGAATCTACTTTTGCACCCTTCTTTTCACATCTGAATGGAAGTACCCCTTTTCTGAGATTTACAATGAAGAGTTCATTTGACTGGGTTGATTTCCTGGATGTGAAAGTGAACCAGAGGTCTGATGGTTGTTTTGAGACTGAGATACATAGGAAGGATTGCTATAGGAGCAGTTACTTGCATAGAACAAGTAGGCACCCCCAGCATATTTTCAAGAATATTGTTAGGGGGCAATGACTCAGAACATCTAGATTAACAGTGACCAAGTTAAGTTTGAGGGTGAGCTTGATGAGTTTATAACAAGGTTCCTACAGAGGAATTATGCTGATAATGAGCTTCAAGCTATTTTAACAGAAGTACTGGATAGTTGGAATAATGAGGGGAGACCTTATTTTTCTGAAGCTGTATTGCCATCATCTATGGTAAGGGATAGTGCTCAATGTATGAGGATGTCATTTACTTATTCCAGTAATGTCAAAGCACTACAGGACATCTACCACAGGAACTGGAATGTTTTATGTGCCGATGATGAGGTTAAACGGTTAGTGGTGGAAACCCCGAAGTACAGTTTTAAAAATAAAAAGAACTTGAAGAGAATATTATGTGGACCTCAGTTACAACTGGGGGTAGCACAGGCTTGTGCTGTGAGTGACTGTGGTACTCTCCCTTGCAATGGATGTAATTTCTGTGCATATAAAGACACCAGTGGAGAATTTAAGCTCCAGATATGAATAGAGGTTTAAATCTAAACTCTCACCAAATTGTAATAGTGTCAACATTGTCTACCTGGCCCATTGTCTGGCCTGTGTGTCATTCCATGTTGGTATGACCACCAGGAGACTTAGGGATAGAATGAAAGAGCATTGCTATGACATAGGGAGATTAGCGTAAACAAATGCTTTGGCGAGACATGTTGAGAGGCATGGAGACACACATAGATTTGTTTTTATCGTCATAGTCAATGGCAGAGGTGGAGATATGAAATTGAGAGTTGAGACCAAAGAACTTGAATGGATTGTGAGACTTAGGGCTAGTACAGGGAAGGGACTGAATGATAAAATAAATATTAAGCCTATTTTGTTAGGCAGGGATTTGTTTAAGTAGTTGTACTTACATATGTTTACTTGTACATCTCTATGCTATGAATTCTATTTTAAGTGCAATTTGACTTTAAGCTTTTTTCAGGTGACACAGTGAATCTCTTGACAGTGGTAATTTTTATGTTGTGTGCCTTTAAATGAAGGTGGGTATTTTATCAATTGAGTTGTTCTGAAATGGTATAAAATGTGGGCTTTGTTCTGTTTTTATTGTCTGATGAAGTGGCTTAGTCCACGAAAGCACTCATCTTTGTCTTGTGTGGAATAAATTGCTTTTATTTTTCTACAGCCATGGCGTTTTGCTTCCTTTGGTTATTTTTATACCATTACCACTTATTTTTGCTTTTCTACATATATATATATATATATATATATATATATATATATATATATATATATACACACACATATATATATATATATATATATATATATATATATATATATATATATACACATATGTATATGGATTCCTATTACAAGAACGAAAGTTCACTACTTCAAACTTGTAATAGGAAGCCTCACTTCTGCGAAAGTTCACTTTAATGAAAGTGAACTTTTGCATAAGTGCACTTCACCGCAAATACAGCAGCACAGTGGAGGACATAAAAAACAAGCTATGTCCTCCACTATGGTGCGATAGTCACGGACCTTAGGGTTAGGGAACGAGTTAGGGTAAGAGGATAGTTAGTAAAGCTATCCCCTTACCCTAACCCATGCCCTAACCCTAAGGTTCGTGACTATTGCGCTATAGTGGAGGACATTGCTATGTCCTTCACTGCACTGCATTCGTCACGGAACTTAGGGTTAGGGCATGGGTCATGGTAAGGGGATAGCCCTATGGGCTATCCCCTTACTATGACCTGTGCCCTATCCCTAAGGTCTGTGAGTACTGCACGGAAGTTCAGTGCAACACTCATTAGTTGTACTAAACTTCACGTAAGTGCACTTTCGATTAAGTGCACTTTCGCTGCAGTGAGCATTCCATGCACTGTTTTGAATTAGTGAAAATTCGATCTAGTGTATGGAACCCATATATATATATATATATATATATATATATATATATATATATATATATATATATATATATTTTGACACATGTATAGACACACACACACACACACACACACACACACACACACACACACACACACACACACACACACACACACATATATATATATATATATATATATATATATATATATATATATATATATATATAAAACACTAATTAGCCCACTTACTAAGTCAAACAAACAAGGCAGTATTTCATTTCATCAAAATGCAGCTTTGTTGCAGATGGCATATATCACTAAAGTTTTCATAAAACATATTCAATAGTAACTAAAACACATAACTACTACATTGCACAAAATAAACTAATGCACTAAATAACACATTCATAACACTGCACACACTATAATGTCATTCAGTGCATTGGAAAAATGCTTTATTTCTCAGTTAAAACCCCAGTGTAGATCCAAACGCACACAAATCTCAGAAACCAGAATCCATGCAAAGTCGTCATCTAACAAAGTGCCGTATCAGCATATATGAACACTCCAACACAGTATACAATGAAAGAGTAACAATAAAATGTTTTAAGGTATGTTCCTTCAAAGTGCAGAATTTCCTCATTGGACTAAATATTTCACCAGAAGCCAAATGAAGCCTCATCTCCTTCTTCTGTGCTTGTTCCTTCACTAGATGAGCCATTACACTACCAAGATGCACAGAGCAATGTCCAATCAAGTAATTTAAACATTTATGCCATCCTTCAACTAGAGTCTGTGGATGAGGAAGACCATCCTCTGAAACAGCAAACACAGATGCCAAACGTGGAGGGAAAGTAAGTGGAAAATGCGGAAGATCTCTGAACCTACTTGAGAACTTTATTTTCTTACCAAGCACATAAACTTGATCAAAATAATTTAATAAATCTGAAGCATACATCAGAAGAGCACTGCTGGGCTATGTGAAGGCACCTGGGATACCATCAGCAGGAAGAAACACCAAACACTCCATTCACTTCATTGAAAGGTGAAATACAGACTCTGATGAGTTAGTGCAATGAGAATCCTAATGTATGCACATGTTGCCAAATAGTTTGCATTAAATGGGAAAGCACATTACTACTTGGAATATTACAACATAAACCTTTAAGGGCAGCAGGCTAAAAATCAGTAATAATAAATTGTGGAACTGATTACTCTATTTGAGCAAACAGTTCAGCAATAGAATTCCTCATAAGATTCTAACAACAGTAGAACTTATACAGCACGAGCACTGTCATAAAAGGGAAATTCATGCATTTGACATCTAGTACAACATAGGCATGAATAGAATATAATACTCTACACGTCCTCTCAACAAATACATCCCATCCATGATATACACTGTGTACATTGATAAATCTCTAATATTTTCAGCGTTAAACAAAGTAATTTCTCATTAGATATACGGTAGAACAAAAAAACTGCAGCCATGCTGTGGCCATAGACTTGGATCAGTGTCACCAGCAGAGGATGCACACATTTGACAAGAAACATTGTTTACATTTAACACAATGCAACTGTTTGACATAGTGCTTTACATGACAGCAATTATAAAACAGTTTCTTTGGCCATCACACTGAAAATGTCACTTATAACCTTGCAGGGGAAATCCCTACTTTAAACCTAACTTTAATGGCTGATACAGCAATGTTTCTCTCCATAGTCGTACAACCAAGCATGCAGTCATGACTATGAGATTTTTCCAGTATATCACCACTACTACTGAACAAGGTAATACCAATACTTCTTTTCTTTAATCTCATGCTCCATATTATAGAGGGGCTGGATGGAGAGTTGATAAAATCACCAAGGAAAGGAGAGTGGTATTGCTGGAAGTGAATTCATTCTCAAGTTTCATCTAAACAATCCTATTTTGGTTTGTGATTTACTGTAGAGTTGACTGGTAAGAGAAGTTTTATTTGAATTTATATTTTATTTTTGTACCACTGTTTTTCACTGTTTGTAGGAAGGAATGGATAGCTTGTAGACATGAAGATTTATATTGATTTATATTTTGTTATTATACCTTTAATTTTTACTGCTGGCTGTTAGAAAGGGATACATTTTAGGCAGGCAAGCTCTAGCCACCCCAATGGGCCTAGTTAGCTATAAATTCACACAGACTGCAGAGAGGACAATCCAGAGCTTATCTAAACAATCCTATCTTGGTTTGTGATTTATTGATCTTTACTGTTAAAAAGAGGTGTGACTGCATGTGATAGTGAGCAGAAGCTACTGTGTAAAGGAATTATAGGTTTTGTCTGACTTTCAGAACCTGTACAGTCAGAAAAACAACTTTACTTGTATATTGCTTGTATGACCTTTCTCATAGAAGTTGATTTAAATTCTCTTTGAACTCTGGTTACTGATTTTGATTATTCTTTTAATTATTTGTGTAATAAATTCTATGCACATATAAAGGTAACACCTGATAACACTGGTGATCTGTGTTCCTTGGGTCAAAAGTTGGATGATTTGCTTCCAGTTATTAGAAGTAAATCTAAACTTACTGATGATGATTGCGTTTGTGCAATTGGCATGGCTTGGAGAACTGCTGTTGCATATATTAATGATTGAACTAGTGAAACAAATAATGTTAAGCAAAGGGCAAATAGAACACATTTCGGAAATGATGTGTCGATTGTTTGTAAAGATCATCCAACCCATATGAAACAAGACAATGCCCTCGACAGCTTTGGAATTCTGGATGGAAGTATTCAGCAATGTGAGAATTCAGATTGTTTAGAAGGAAACAAAAAAATAAAGGAAGAAGTCCCCAACAAACAACAAGGAAGAAAAAGAAACTAATAAATGTCTGTAAAATAAAGAGAATACCTACTGTGATGAACGCGCCCTGGCCCAGCAATCAAGGATCATCAATCCTCACCACTAACACTAGGGAGGGAGTCTCATATAAGAGGAAATGATAACAAATACACACAGTAAGGTACAATTTCCCTTAAGTGCACACAGAGATCACAGTCAGTCTGGGGCTGGTTGCACCCTTGCTTCCCAGGTCCCCAATAAGACTCCCCACTGGCACAGCTATAGGGTCCAGATCTCAGCTGAGCTGGCAAGCTAACCTCCAGTACCCTCTCTGTCCCACCAGTGCTTCATGTCCCTGCCCTGGTAGCTGACACACCACACACACTTTGAGATAAGTATGTATACAACTTCACAGACACTCCTGGGAAAGGATGACAGATTCTCCAGCTGTGCCCCTTTACCCAGACTATACGTTAGTAATTTCTGCCACCACCAGCTAATACTTATCAGCTACCCAAAGGCCCTTAAAAGGGTGCCCAATTATTACTGTGCAATATTATTATCCAATTGGTAATGTGACTAATTAGTCTAAGGCTTATTAGAGTGGCTTATTACAATAAACTCTATAAATATGCAATGTACTCTAGAGCTTGCTTATCTCTACACAAACTAGCCACATATAAAAGGTTTTAAAATATTTAATAATAAATAATTAAAAACACAAGACAATACTACTACGCCACAGTGATATCCAAGAGTTCAGAGATCACACAGAAACTTAAAATAATACAGTAGGAAAGTTCTGATATAACAGAAAAACACTTGTCTAATCTTCTTCTAAGTTCCTAGCTATTACTACAAGAAAACATACTTCTACGATACTACTTACATAAGACAACAGGCAGAGTGCTGATAAGTGGGATATCAAGATCAAAATGCTCACAGTCTCTCTCTGAACAATAGTTTTTAAACTCACTAACAAACATCTTTGCTTGGCCCTCCCAAATTACATCATTTTGACACTTAGGTTTTCCCAGTATACACATTACATCATTTTGACACTTAGTCTGGAGTTCCCAGGCAAAAAGGCTACATTACTTAGCAATCTAACACCTGCTCAGGAAACTACAACAATAAAAGACATTTCATATGTACACTCTAGCAATTATTCCTTAAGTTAAGACAATAGAAAGAATGTGTTCAGCCAGCCACTTCAGCACCACTATTTAGATCAAAAGGGTATACAAAACATAATTTAACTTCAAAAGAACAGATGTGAAATGCTTGGCTTAGCTTTCCTTACAGCAGATGGCAATGTTGCTACAATCTTGAAGTTCACATTTTCCAGTGTTTTATTTCATTTAAGAAACAAGGCTGTATTTTACATTTATATTTACAAATGATAGAATTATGTATCAAATTATATTTGACTAAGCTGGCAGCCTTTGCCCTATTATGTAACAAACAGATTACAGGGAATAATAACATTTTTCTATCAGAAAACCTTCAGTCTATAGAAAAAGGCATATTTTTTTAAAAGAGAAGGTAGAAAAAAGAGGCAAGGGGCAGGTGTAAAGGAAGACATCAAAACTGAACATAGAAGAATTGAAGAACACTACTGTAAGAAAAAAGAAGAGAAAGACAGATGTTGACTACATGGCTCAAGTTGTGGATGTGCAAAGCCAGCTGGATGAGAACTTTATGCTTGCAAATTTAATATGCAATGAAAACAGTGGGATTAATAAGACTAATAGTGATGACCATTCCTTTGTAACAATTGATAGAGTAGATATTACTGCATTAGAAGTTGTAGATTCTTCAGCTCTAAAAAATATATTCTTGTAATTGGAGATTCAGTTATTAGAGTAACTGATACTTAACATTTGTAGAGAAAATAATGAACATTGAATAGTGTTATGCTTGCCAGGAGCAAAAATAGAAGATGTGAGACAAGCTTTGGAAAGTCTTAATGTAAGGAAGTACGATCTGTTTTTATTCATGTTGGTACAAATGATCTTATGTGCAAGGACTCTCTGACTATTATTAGGGAACTGACAGCCCTCTTAGATAGTATAGCTTCTACTTGTGTTAGAACATATTTTTCACAAATCACATATAGAAAAGATAGTCAGGTCACTGTGAATGAAAAGATTTTTTGGGTAAATACCTACATGGAAAAAAATGTCCCGTTTAAAAATGGAAATGTGTAGAGCACCCAAGCCTAGTTTTGGGCGCATGTGTTCAGACAGGATGGAGTGCATTTATCAATATCAGGGAAGAGAATATTTGCAGCAGATATTTTGCAATATTTGACAAACACTAGGCAAGATTTTAGCCATGTCAAAAAAATCAACAGTTCACTAATAGCAACATTTGATGTATCTCTGATGGTTGTTAATGCTAGCAGCATTAATAATATTTTTTTTTTATTGGAAAAGCTGCTACATTTCCACAAGATTGATGTTGTTATTGTTTGTGAAACATGGTCAAAGAACAATGAGTGGAAACCAGTTCTGTCAGGGTATAAACATTTTTACTGTAACAGACATTCTAAGAAAAAAAAATAGGTGGAGGTGTTATGATAGGGATTAAAGATAGTTATGAAACCTGTGATTATTACATGTTCAGTGATAACACCAATAATATAGACTGTGTAATTGTGGCAGTAAAGCCAACCCAGGAACATATAACAATTGTTGGAGGAATTCATAAATTTCTTGCATGAAACACAGGAAGAAAATAATAATATTAGCTGGGGACATAAATTTACCAGAGTAGAGTGGAATAATATGGATTCAACAGCATGAGTAAGGAAATTATTCACAACATATGCTCAGGAACAACAGTTGCTTCAGATTGTAAAAAAAAAAAAAACTACCAGGGAATGGAACATACTAGGCATTGTTTGTGTTCCTAAAGAAATTACTCCATGCCAAGTTTTACCACTATTGATGTGCAGTGATTATGGGGTTGTAAATGTCAATTTGTTGTTAGATAATTCTGCCAAACTGAAATCTAAACCAAATCATGGAGAATTAATTACAGATTATATGTAAGCAAAATAGACACTATGTAAAACTAACTGGAGTAATGTGTTCAGTGGAAAAAGTACAGATGGGATGTGGAAAGTTTTGAAACAGAGATTGTTTTGAGTGCAAAAAAAAAATGTTTAACATCAGGATCTATGCATACAATGTCAGGGGATATATTTCCATAAGAAAAAGATACCTGATTAAGATGAGAGACAAGAAATATAAGAAATGGAAGACAGGTCAAACTACAACTTTGAAAACTGAAATAAACAAGTTGGACAAGCAAATTAAGCATAGCATGAGACAAGATCAAGACAAATTTGAAGAAAATGTATATAAAGATATGGAACATAAGAGGAAACCTTTTTATAAATACATAAGATGTGGAAGGAGTAAGAGCATACAAATTGATAAACTGTGTGTAGAGTCTAAAATTTATTTTTGAACACAATAGATTATAGATATATTTACAAAATTTTATGCAAAACAGTTTGACTTCACAAAGGGGATGATAAGTTGTCCTAGTGACATCCAAGTAACCTCAAATACTGGAATCAAATTAGATTATATTGAAAAAAGAAGTGCACAAACTGGATCCAAACCTCAGGGAGGAGATGGAATTAGTTATAATGACCTAGACACTTCAGCAAGAATTTATAGTGCCAATATAATAACAGCTATGAATGGAAAATTGTGCTGTGATGTAATTTATATAGATTTAACTTCATCATTTGACAGGGTCATACACAAACCACTGATCAATAAATTAGAACAACTAGGTATTGATGTACTCTTCATAAGATGGATACCTGCATGGTTTACAAATAGGACATGGCAATTATCACACAGCAATCTGACAGGTGAAATTCTTGGTTACAATCAGGGTGTCCCACAGGAATCTGTCCTAGGCTCTTACTTATTTAGATTGTATCTTTCAGACCTAACATTTTCATAAGAGGTGTTCTACAGTCTATATGCAGATGACCTGAAATTGGGTGAACTGATTACATGTGTTACAGCTAAGGCATGCCTGCAAAAGAACTTGATTAAATTGACCATTTGGGCACAGGAGAATAATATGCTGATAAATACAACTAAGCATATGAGATTTGGGAGACATAAACTGAAAGGTGAATATTTAATACAGCATACAGTGTTTGAAACTGTAGATTCATTTAAGGACCTGGGATATGGATAGAACCAGCTTTGAGTTTTTCTAATCATATCAACCAATTGGTTATTTATTTATTTATTTATTTATTTATTGCATTTGTTTTCCAGGAAGGTCCACTGGACCTAGGTGAGCCCATTTTCAGTGGAGGTCTAGGGAGAAAAGCTCTGCATGCAATTAACAAGTTGATACAAATACAAATACAATTACATACAGAGCTAACATGTAATAAAGTAACAAGCTTGGCCATACAATTAACAAGTCAAGCTTGGACATACAATTAACAAGTCAGATCTGAATACAAATACATACCAGAGCTAACAGGTATAATGCAGTAACCAGCTTGGATATAGTATGAGCAGAAAGATTCAGGTTATTTATATACATAATAATCATTTACAATATGTAAAGTAGTTAGCAATTGTTAAAGGACTTTATGCAAATAGACAGATAAGATGTTAAAGACTGCTGAGGGTTTATATAAAATGGGATGACAGTTTTAAGATGTTAACTGTTAGAGATTTGAGGCAAGAGTAGAGGATGATAAAATAAATGTAAATGTAAAATAAATGATTGTCAAGGCAGGGTGATGGCTACAGTCATTAGTAATGGTGAGAAGTAGACAGAAGACAGAGTAAGATTGATTGGGGTAAAGTAACAAGTAAGGTAAGTATGATTCAGATTATAGAGAGAGTTAGTTGGCACATCAGCAAGCCATAAAGAAGTGGGTTACAGTAGGAGGAGCAGTCTTTAGAGAGCGTTATTTTGGCACAAACATAGCCAGCTAGAGGAGAGATGTTGTCTAAGAGATTTCTTAAATAGAGCAGGATTACAGATGGAAGTGATTAAAGATGGGAGGGTGTTCCAAAGTTTAGAGACAGTAAATGAATAGAGCATTTGACCAGCTGGGAGAGCGTTTTTTTCTGTTTTGAGCAGTGTTTTCTTTTCTGATCTGAGAGGTCTGTTTTGGTAATACAAAGACAGTAAGGAGGAAAGAGGAGAGCAAGCTGTTGGTTTATATATAATTTTATGTGCAGTGGTTAACTGTAGGTAGTTGAGATTATGTGGTAGTTCAAGCTAGTCTAGTTGATGTAAAGAGGAAAAGTGGTGTGCAGAGAATTTTGCATTTGTTGCAAATTTGGCAACCTTATTGTAACATACCTGAGTCAAGTTTGATTTTCAGAGAGGACTGGTGAGGATAGGGGTACCATATAGTAGGGATGGTAGTAGAAAGGAAGAGGCCAGAGCCTTTTTTGCAGTGAGGTTAAGGAAATAGTTGTGTCTATACAGGGTGCCCAGTTTCTGATATGTTTTTTTTAATGTTGCTGTGGATATGGAAATCAAATGTTAGGTTTTCATCAATGATGACACCTAACAGTTTGCTGCTAAAAACAAATTCTATGATATTATTATTTTGGGAGTAGACAGAGGATTCATTCTTGTTGAGAGTGGTAGTTTTTTGGGGAGAATAATATGAGTTTAGTTTTGTTGGGGTTAAGAGAGGGATGGTTATTTGACATTCAAGTTTCAGTAGATGTAAAGGCTTGTTGGGTTACTAGTTGTAACTCAAAAGTGGATTTGGCAGTGCAGATGATTGTAGAATCATCTGCATATTGGATCACGTTGCCTTGAGTAAGTGTTTTTTGGAAGTTATTAATAAATATGCTAAATAGAAGGGGCGCAATATGGATCTTTGGGAAGGGTGAATAGGATTGCTTCCATTTTGTTGATTGTTGTATACCAGAGAGATAGTTTGAGAACCAGTTCAGGGTTGGGATTGAGATACCTAAATTAGAGAGTTTGGTGAGCAGAAGGGTATGAGATACTGTATCAAAGACATTTGAGAGGTTGAGGAAGAGTGAAGAGACAGTGAAACCAGCATCACGAACCCTATTTACTGTGTTCATAAAAGAGATCAGAGCTGTGTTAGTGCTGTGGCCTGGCCTAAAGCCATGTTGGGTAGGGAACAGAAGTTGGTTATTAACTAAATAGTTAAGAAGCTGGGTGTGGACACATTTTTCTAATATTTTGGAGATGGGGAGAGAATAGCAATGGATCGGAAGTTGGAAATGTCAGAGTTATTGCCACCTTTGTGGAGGGGGAGAACACACGCTTTTTTCCAGATATGTGGTATAAGGGATTCCTGACTAGATCTATTGAGGAGTATACTGATGGGGTAGGCAATGGAACTTGTGGATAGTTGTAGGACTTCAGCAGTAAATTATCTGGAGCATTAGTGCAAGGTCTGAGTTTTTGAAGGAGTTTTTTTTTTATAGTAGAAGCAGGTATAGGAGAGAAAGAAAAGGTAGGTAGAGAGGAAGGTGTGGAATGTGATGAAGGTTGGTCAGGTGAGTTCAGGCTAGTAGTTGGGAAGGAGGTGATCAACTTAGCTACAGTGTCGAAGAGTATGAGTTAGAGAGTGAGGCTAGCTTGAGGGTGTTTTATCAGAGTGTGGGCATGGGTTGATGTTTGAGCCTGGGTGAAGTAGGGAATTGATTGCTCCCCAGAATTTCTTTGGGCTTAGTTTATGCTGGTCCTGTAGACCTGGAAGTATTCTTTTTTGTTTTTAATGACTAGTCATTTTGTCTGAATATATAGCTGTTTGTATAGAGTGAGGTCAGAAGGGTTTTTATATTTTTTGCCATGCTTTCCAAGCTTTGTCTCTAGCAGACATGATTTGATTTTTGGGTTTGGTGAGCCAGCTGGCATGATTAGTCTTGACTCTTTTTAGTTGGAGTAGGGCTAGACTATTTAAGATCTTAAGAAATGTTGAATTGAAGAATTCAACTGCGTCATCTAGAGGGAGGCATTTTAATGGTGCCCAGTTGGTACTTTGTAAGATTTCATTAAAGATGTCAGGTGAGACGTCAGATAAGTCTCTAGTTGGTTTAAGTTGGTGATTACTTACAGTTGAGGTGGTTTTATAATTATAAAGACTCGTAAATGGTCACTAACACTATCTGGTAGTGTGCTGGAGGTGGAAATTTTATTAGGGTCAGACACGAGGATCCAATCTAGGACTGAGCCTCTGTAGTTTTTGTTGCTAGGTCTCATTATATCAGTGATCAGCTGGGATAGTTAAATAGGTTAATGTTGGTAGGGGGCCCAGGTTAGTGATATTTAGCCAATTAATGTTAATGTCCCCTAAGATGGTAGTTTCATTTTTAATATTGTTAGATGACCAGGCAAGAATATCTTCTACTGTAGGAATGTTATTGCCTGGGGGATGTATAGAACCATGATGCAGAGGCATTTACGGTCATTCAGTTTCAGGAGAGCAGCTAGCAGCTCTGCTGTGGATAACTGTGGAATGGGTTTAGTATATGGTACTACAGTGAAGGCATTTGGGTATATCAAAGCAACACCTCTGCATTTTCTATGTTGTCTGTCAGTTCTAAGACAAGTATAGCTAGGGGGTAGGAATTCTGCATCTTTGATATACGGTTTAAGCCAAGTCTCAGTTATGGCAGTGAAGTCTGGTTGATTTTTGCTTATCCATGCATGAAGGTGTGGTATTTTGTTTCTTATACTTTGTAGGCTGATAGTGGTGAAGTTTAGGGATTTTACAGAATTGGGCTGGTTGTAGCAGGTAGGGAATGGGCCTGGGTTTGGATGTATGTCACTGCATTTTATTAGGTTACAATGCGTGGGTAGGTTCACTGACTGCAGCTGTGTTTTAGTTTTGAGGTGGCAGTCTAGTTTAGAGTTAGTAAAGTGGATCTGAAGAAGGGGAAGGATTTTTAGTTTAGTTTGTAGAATTAGGTGTGTTGCATATAAACTAGAGCCTTTTGTTGAGTAGCTGGTGAGAGACTGTGTGTGTGTGGATGTTGTGTATGAAAGTTTTAAAGGTATATGGGTTATTTGATGGGATGTTAGTTGAAGGAGCAGATAGAGATATACAGAGAGAGTAAAGATAATAGTATGAGATGAGAGGCATTGTGGCAGGGTGGAATTATTATCTGTAGGAGAGGAGATGTCAGAGGAAAATAGCAGTGTGGTGGTGATATTTATATGGGATACAGGAGTTACATAGTTATGGGGAAGTTAATGTGGGATGCGACAGACAGGTAGGACAGAGCTAGAGTGCTTGGATAGCTGACTAAGGGGTGTATGGGAGGTGGGATTAAGTACTGAAAGACCAGGTTGGAAGGGGATAGTTATAGAACTACAGGCTGTATAAAAAGATTTATGAAGTCTAGGAAATCAGAAATGAAGTCATTATTTGTTAGTTACATTAGACCCAAACTTGAGTATGAAATAACAAAATTGAAACCCTATAAGAAAGCAAGCATGAGTAAACTGGAAAGAGTACAGCAGAAACATACTAAGTGCAGTCATGGATGTGAAAATTTAAGTTATGAAAGACTAAAATATATGAACTTAACCAGTGTCTCTTATAGATATCTACGAGGAGATCTTGTTCAGCTATAAAGGGCATTTAGAGACAACTACCTCTGGGAATGTTTGGGAATAACAAAAAGTACTAGAGAATCATCAGATAACCTATGTAGAAGATTCTACAGAAATGAGAAGTGCACTAACTGGTTCTCTGACAGAGTAGCTGATGCTTGGAACAGACTACCAAATTACATTAAAGCAAGTACTAGTACTAGTTTAGATATTTTTAAGAACAGCCTGGACATTTATTATGGGAACAAGTGTTTTGGTATATTAGCAGGGTTGAAGGGCATTAATGCCCGTGCTTGAAACATTTATATGTACGTATGTATGTATGTATGTATGTATGTACATCTTGGCGAGTACCTTCATGAGGTGGACCCTGTTTTCATAAAATCTGATGACGATGACACTGATATATAGACTGTATTTTATATAGCAAATATCATGGACAGAAGTAAGTCAAAAATAAAAAAAACGACAGCTGGGTGGACAAGTCCCAGGATAAAAAAATTGCCCAATCCTGGCAGGCGCACTGGTGCCAGGACTGGAAAAAATGACAGTGTAGAATTCGCAATGGGTTGGAAATATTCCTAGAATGGGGTTAGGTCAGGTTCAGGAGGAGGATGACCTCTCTGTTGTAGAAGGAAGTAGTAGTCCACAAAAAAAAAAAAAAAAAAAACGACATGCCAAAAAAGAGCCATATAGATGATAAAGAGTGGATTAGTGAGGATAACAAAGAAATTATGTATTTTTACTATTATGCAAAAAGTCCATAATTTCCAGATAGAAAATATTCAAAAAGATTAAGAGAGAGATTAGAGAAAAGAGAAATACTTGCACAAGAAAAACTGTCAAAAACTTCTCATCTTTCTTTTGTGGATGATCTGTACCTGTTTAATTCTTCAGATGAGGAGCTGAAGGCATTACTGGAAGTGGTCAGATGTTATAAGAATGTAATTTGGTCTTGATAAATGTGCAAAAGCAACATTTAAAGCAGAAAAGTTGCAGCAAAAAGAAAGTATCAGTCTGGGACAAGAATCTGATATAAAGGAACTTGAGCAGGAAGAAGTGTATAAATATCTGGGAATTGATGAAGGATCAACAACAAAACACGAACAAATCTCAGTAAGGAATATTTTAGAAGACTAAAATTAATACTGAAAACAGCCATCACATTTAAGAGCAAAGTCCAAGCTATAAACCAATTTATTCTTCCTGCTCTAACTTACAGTTTTGGGATGACTGCCTCACCCCAAAAAGTATTGGATCAGTTGGAGAGGAAAAACAGAAAAAATGCTTCATGCTTATCAAATGACATAAGATTATATATTCCTCATTCAGAAGGAGGTACAGGCCTCCTCAAAACTGGTTACATGTAGATCTGCAATCATTGCATGGCATATGTATCTGCTTACCTCATCAGAGCAAAACATAGTGAAAGCTCTGAAACATGAAGAGAACAAGTGTAAGATGACTTCCCTGCTTTAGATTAGTAGAAGTACATTGGTGTCAAGCAGGAGTGGAAACCAAACCAAAAGTAGACAAAAGTCAGGCAGCAACCGAATGTGCCAAAAAACAAAAGAAATACTATAAGAAGAAGGATCAGATGAGAAGGCAAGAAATTTGAAAAAGGTATAACTATAGTTGCAAGTATCGAAAACGTTTGCAACAGCCTCTTGTCGATCAGAGTCTGACGTAGGAATGGTTAAAAAGAGAAAAGATGAAAGGTTAATATTGGTGGCCCAGGATAGTGGACTATGTACACATTGGTTTACAGAGTCCATTGAGCATGTGGGAGAAACAGACACATGCAGAGTCTGTAAAACAGAACTGGAAACAGTTACACTTCTTGTTGCTCGGTGTGATACACAAATGGCAGAGGACCTGTATACTGAAAGGCATAATAATGTGGCAAGACTTTTGCTTTGAAGATTGTGCAGACATTACAATATTGAAGTAGCTGAGAAACATTTGAAATATGAGCCACAAAACATTATAGAGAATGATGAACTTTATATCACATGGGATCATCCATTGCCAACAGTATAAAAAATAGATGCGAGTAAACCAGATATAGTAGTACATGAAAAGAAGACAAAAGTAACATTGATCATTGAAGTTGCTACACCCAATGACTACAGTGTCTTATGCAGAGAGAGACACAAAGTCATAAAATACCAGGATTTGCAGGTAGAAATAAGGCCAATGTGGAAGAAGGATATCCAGACAGTTCCAATAGTAGTAGGAGCAATGGGACTCATAAAAGAGGATGCACAATCTTATTTAGATATGCTGCTGATGCCTGTAACTCCATATGAATTGCAGAAAGATTTAATTCTGGGCACATTGGGGATGCTGTGAATAGCACTTTTGGCTAATCTCAAAGACTGAAACAATACTATTTTCATGAGCTTTAATCATATTTTTACTTAGGAATGAGGTCCGTTCCCATCATTGTATTAGAAATCCAAAAGACTTTGAGAAATTAAACTGATAGAGTTTAGAGCCAAACATATCCTTCCCACAATGTGATTTCATGTAGGCATTGCACCCTCCTCAGCTTCTGACACTCATAGCAAATCTGAAGTATACCTCCACTCAGACAGGCAACACTATCTCGCTTCTCACACAGTACTTCCCAGAAGTGGCACCCTCAGCACTCAATCCACCACATTAATGTAATCACTCAACCTGAACACAACTGTCATCACATCTTTATTAGCCAACAACACTTGACATACGAAAAACAGTATGTCAAGGAAACACATTGCAATTTAGTCCCTCTGTGACAAACAACACCACACACTTCAAAATTAAATTTAAAAATGCAGTGATTAAATGCATAACATCCGTATGTGATAATGTATACATATATGCATATGTATATCTTTCTCTCTCTCTCTCTCTCTCTCTCTATATATATATATATATATATATATGTGTGTGTGTGTGTGTGTGTGTGCGTGTATGCAATTGGCAAGATTTTGTATACTGTAGGGCAGGTAAATTCTTTTTTCTGCTATTTTAATCCCTAATCATTTTTTAAATAATTTTCATGAAACGGTCATATCTCATACAAAACATCTAACTCAAACATACATATCCTTATCTACCCTAGATGATACACCAGAGAAAGAACAAAAAAAAGGAAAAATGCTTACATTCTAAGAATGCACTTTGGCCTTAATTCAACATCCATCTTCTAATTGTATCCCTACATTCAAAAATAATCCAGGAGTGATCTTGCCAAACAAAAGACTAAAAGAGAACTTTTCAGTTCATCCATGGCCACATACCTAGTCCTTAAAGCACAACAATATGGCCAGAAATCCTACAACCTGATGATCTAAATGATGAACCCAGAATTCTCCCTTAATGACCCTACCACTTATCCTGCTTTTTAGACCTAATGGATTCCACACAGACAGCCATACAGTAATATATATATATATATATATATATATATATATATATATATATATATATATATATATATATATATTTATATTTATATGTGTGTATGTGTATGTATAAAGGTCTCATTATGAAAGCCCATCTACAAAAACAAAACATCCTCAACTCCACCTTCCTTGATATTCTTTCTACAATGGAAAAAAGAAATGAAATGAAAACAAAGAAAAAAAATACTGTTTCAAGAACCACACACAGCCAATCAGAAAATAAGAAAAATGGCAAAATCATCATACACTAACTTTAAATTAGCTAAAAGCAAAAAAAAAAAATGCATTGTTATTCTTTTTGGAAAAGCTGAATTCCCTGCTAATTACACTATCGATAGCACCTCCATAAGTTCAAACCCAGTGGTATGAGATCTGGGTACACAGGTTGATACCAATCTGAACTTTGATCGCCAAGTGGTGAGGAAAGCCTATTATGTAGCACATCTCCTAAGTAAAGGCATCACATCCAGGTCTACAGATGTTATAACTCCACTGTACTCGACCCTCATCAGATCATTAATTGAGTACAATGCTCTCTTTTGCATGTACCTCACCAGACACCTGCAACAACTGGAGAGACCCCAGAGGTTTCTCACCAAGAAAACACAGGGAGCCAAGACCTACGTGGAAAGACTGAAAGCCCTGTCACTTTTCTCTGTGTTCTATAGGCTGCTGAAAGGTGACCTGTGCTTGCCTACAGGGCAGTCTCTGAACCTGTCCTAATGGAAATGCTACACATTTGCAAATCAAATAGTACAAGAGTCACTAGCTCTACGAATCTTAACCTAGTCTGTGACATGAACAGAACATGCTGGACAGACAGGTACATCTTCCAGAGACTGCCACTCCACTGGAGCAAGCTTCCAATTCATGTGAAACAGAGCCCCTCCCTGACCCTATTCAAACACAACTTGGATAAATGGATGGATGACTGCAGATTCACTCGAGGGGTGGAGCTCATGTCCCTCATGGACTGGGACAGTTAGTATTGACAATGACTTTCTATGTGAATGTCACTCAACTAACAAATGATAACTGGGGCAACTCAGGATAGACATTGCTAGACTTGTAAGGGCTCTATACCCCCTCGCAATTAGTGGCGACCCACAAACTCTTATACCTCTCCTAAAAGTGTACAAGCCTAATAAACGTGCTCCAGCAGTATAAACCCACCAGACCACTATGGTCTATTGACAAGCTGTTATCGACTGTAAGTAAGTCCAAGACCTCTGTTGGAGATGCACTGTCCTCCTCCTATGCTGCAAAAAATTTAACTCTATACCCGAGCTCCTAGACAAATTGAAAATGTCAAATCATTCAAAAATCTGATAAAGTAACATCTATCGGATACATGTCTATGCTCATGCTCCATTACAGGCTAAGTGCTTATCCTAAATTTGTCTGTGACTTCCAAGAACTCGTTTTTAGTCAAACTCATTCATATCATTTTCTCTACTCTCTCCTTCCCCCTTATCAGCCTCTACCTAACACGTAACCACAAAAAATAACTCCAAGGAAAAGGAATTCAAAAGGATATGAACAACAAATATTTAACACAGAATGGGTTATTGAGTACTTTTATTTACAAAAACACAGGACTTCATCAGAATAACAACAGTATATATACCCATGCAATTAATTAATAAATAAATGAGATAATTGGTTAAACAATTCCTTTAAAAATAACTGCACTACACATCAATAATTTGAAACTAATATAAATACGTAATGTTAAAATATCAAATAATAATTATTAATAAATTAACAACCCCTAAAAATGTTTAATTGTAGTAATTTCATAGCTTTCAACTGAAGTAGGGGTTGAATGGCAATATGCTCATTCAAATCAGGGACAGTATTTGGATTTAGCCTGAACTGCCAAAGCAGTTTGCTAAATTCTAAAATAACCTCCCAGTCACCTCTCTGGGGTTTTAATTTAATCTGTTTTAAGATGGCAAAATAAAATTTCTTGTATGTTGAACATAATAATGCATGCTTAAACAATGAATTATTTTCATTTTTATTCAATATGTCCTAAAAGTGCTCATAGATTATCTTACCTAGGCACTGCTCAGTTTTGTCCATGTAGAATGCAGAACATCCTGAGACTTGGCTATATAAATTATGCCTTTAGTTGAACAATTCTTCTTTTGTAAAAACACCCTGGAATTCAAAATATTGTCCATAGTTATGGTTTCCCTTCCAAAATATAGGGGTACTGGTTACAATAACCACAATGGGTAGTACAATTCATATGTGTATAAAAATCTGCTTCAGTGTTGTGGCTAGATTCAAATATGTTCTTAAAATTATGGGCTGTCTTGTATATAAATAATGGCTTTGGTCCCAATAATTTATAATTCATTGGGTTTGCTCTTAGTATATTCCAGTTTATCCTAACAATATTTTTAATGTCCATTGAAAGATAATTATATTAAATAACTAAGTCACGTTCAAAGCCTGCTGGAGTGTCCCAATAAGTAGTATTAAATAAACTCATTTCCAATAAAGGCCTGTACTTAAAACCCCACTCAGATAACACATTGTTGCTAATACCTTTTACCAGGTCTTCTGGATACCCTTTAGCAATAAACATATTAACAAGAGCATCTAATTCACTAACAACAGCCCCCTTATGTGATGTCATTTTCTCTATCCTAATATGTTGCTGTTCTTCTACCTAGCTCTCTTTGTCAGCTCTAACTGCCATAACTGCTAATATATCTTGGAAAACATGCTGCCTATTGCATATCTAAATATCAGTATTGTAAATATTTTTTAGCTAGTATATATACTTTTCTAAAGTCTTTGTACTTTCACATGTTTAACATTTGTTTTAAATACCTGGATGTTATCTGTCTGTTTTGTAACTAATGGGAAGCTTTTCTCCTCAGGCATTGCTGAACAGGGGCATCTGTTTGACCAGTTGGACTATCCTGGTAACAAATGAAATAAATAACTACAAAAAAACTACCTGGCAACTGCTGAAGGTAATATTAATGGCAACAGACAAAGTACTGTAAAAATATCCAAATATCACCACCACAACATAAAATAGAGCAAATTTGTTTAATAAAATCCACCAATTCACACATGAACATGAAGTATCCACTTAAAACACAGTTCTCAAAATCCCTTTGTATACAATAAGCGCTTTTGGCTATGCCTTCTTCAGATCGCAAACCATTAGGGATATCTTTTTTTTCATTAATAAATCTTTGTTGTCCAATTAGAGCTCACAATCGCATCAACACCCTCCTTCTGAACGTATTAGCTATTTTCCAGTTAAAGGATGTGGATGGGTACCCACCTTAATTTTAACCACTCATAGGGTGTCTGCCCTTTAGTATAGGTCTTATTGAAACTACAGCATTCAAGCCAGGAGGCCGATCCGCTCGTAAGTTTATTATCCACTTAACCTCATTTTTCTCGGTAAAATTCCTAATGAACATAAAACAGCTCTCTTCATCCCTTGAAAAGTACACTCAATCACTTTAAAATTAAAACAGTGCATCAGAAACTCTATTACATGGCTAGCCAATGCATTTCTGGAATCATTGTTATGTATGTCCCTCAGGTGTCTTAAAACTCTGTTTTTTAAAAGTTGATCAGTTTTGCCAATGTAATATGCTGAACAGTGTAATATACCTTCTCATGCCATGCAAAATGCAATATGCACCATGTAGTTTATTTAGCTACCTGCTTACACTATTCAACATACTACGTTGGCAAAACTGATCAACTTTTCAAAAATAGAATTTTAAGACACCTGGGGGACATACGTAACAATGATTTCAGAAACGCATTGGCTAGCCATGTAATAGAGTTTCTGATGCACTGTTTTAATTTTAAAGTGATTGAGTGTACTTTCTAAGGGATGAGGAGAGGTGACATTAGGAGTCTTACTGAGAAAAATGAGGTTAAGTGGATAATAAATTTACAAGCGGATCGGCCTCCTGGCTTGAATGCTGTAGTTCTGAAAAGACCTATACTAAAGGGCAGGCACCCTATAATTGGTTAAAATTAAGGTGGGTACCCATCCACATCCTTTGATTGGAAAATAGCTAATAGGTTCTGAAGGAGGGCATTGATGCGATTGTGAGCTCTAATTGGATAACAGAGATTTCTTAATGAAAAAGATATCCCTAATGGTTTACGATCTGAAGAAGGCATAGCCGAAAGTGCTTATCATATGCAAAGGGATTTTGAGAAGTGTGTTTTAAGTGGATACTTCTTGTTCGTGTGTGAATTGGTGGATTTTATTAAACAAATTTGATGTATTTTATGTCATGGTGGTGATATTTGGATATTTTTATGGTAAGTAAATAAATAAGTGTTCATAAATTTGGGGTTCAGGGGCTTGGTCCCACATGCAAAAAATAAATGTTTTTGTGTTTTGTTGTCTTGGGAGTGTCACTGTTTTGTGTAGTGACCTTCTAAGGTGTTAGATATTTTGAGTTGAAATAATCACACATTAATTTAATGGCATGTGGTTATTCATTGTGGACACCTCTATTTTGCTCTTTTCTCTGAGACTCGGAATCTATGTAGCCATTTCTCGATCTTGTATTTCAGACATGACTAAGTTTACATCATCACCTGAAGGACAGAACACTTATTTTCATTTCCTAGTTAAATAATTTTTAGTAGCCAGTATTACAATATCTAGCAAGACCTTTCAGTTCTGCCTAATGTATTTACATTACTTATATTAATCAGAAAAATAAAGATACAGTGACAAGAAATCTTTTCTGGCCATATTCATTCACATATTTCCTGCAAATCTTGTTTTAGTTTCTCTAACATAGTACACCCCCAAAATATATGAAATACATCACACAAAATGCTAGTATTATACTTCCAACAACTTGGATTTACTGGCTGGAGTGTAAAATTACCTTAACAGATTGCCAAACAACAAAGTAAATAAATAAATAAATAAATACATACATACATACTTGTAATTTGGTGACATAGCTAGTAACTAACATTTTATTCCCCCATGTGTGCTGAGTTACTGATATGCTTAAGTGTCTTTCTCACAGTAATCTTCCAGTCTAAATTTGTTAGTCTCACTTGTTTCTAGCATATGAAGAATCTTATACAAGTTACTGATCACTTCCCCCTGTTGTCTTGTTTGTGTCAAGCCACCACACCAAACATAATGACTGTTCTTGTCTCATGACAGTTCATAATTTTAGTATTCTTAAAGATGTCAACAACAAATCAAAGATTTCTCTAGGAAACACACTTCCCTCCCCATGTGCCATGAATTGGTGTAAAGTAAGAGTACCCTGCATCAGTTGTAGCCAGTTTACCCGTTTATCAATTTTGGAAGTGTAGTCAAATTTATTATGACCTGCCAAGTCTGTATTGCCAAATTAATAAGTGAGAACTTTTAAGCCTCTCATCTCTATTACTCTTCTAATCAATATCATTAAATCCATAGCTATTGTTTTATCCATTAGTCTCTTGTAAAATATTTTATTTTTATCCATCTCATCAAATTGTTTCTTCCTCCATACTTTAAAATTAAAGCCAATTTCCACCATAATCATAGGTTATCAACCCTTGCAAAAGTTTTAAACTAGATGTCATACCATATCTTTCAAAATTTAGGAATCCCAGACTCCCTACACCCATTGGAAGAGTAATAGCATTCTAGTACACCTTTAATTTTTGTCCCACTCAAATAAAAGAGATGAAGCCTTCCATAATTTAACCAAATCTTTTGAGGCATTCATCAATGGGAGCATGCAACACTGTACTACTTGTACCTTGTTACCATAACCAAGCAAATTCCATTCCATGTTGATAAAAATCCTTAACCTTCCCTAAAATACACAATGTTAATCTCATTAGTCCATCCAAAGTAAGAGCTAACCTTAAACCCAATGTGTTATGTGACAGTGACTGTTGTCTCTGAGGTTATATAATTTATATGTGTAGCTCTTGTTATATGTAAATTCACTTTTCCAAATGTATTTTATTCCTAAATTAGAAAAGAAAACGTATATGTTAATCTCTGTAACCTGTATCAGTTTGCTGGGAATTTTCCATAACTTGCTTTTCAAGTGATCCAAATAATGAGACGTGTGTTTCTTCCTAGAATAGATATCTGAGTATGTTTATTTTCTACCTTTATTATGACCATTGCCAAATGGTTTTGTGCTTTAACTATTTTATCAAACCCCAAGGAAATTTCAGATGCAAAGATAATTGAAAAGGAAACTGTCATCTCACCATGTCAAATGTTTTTTTTTTTTAATTTAGATTTCCTACTGATAAAGGCTGTTTCATTATAGTGGTTTCTCCTGTTAATAAGCAACATGAGCTTTTCTGAAAGGTATATGAGTCCTGATTTTTCTAACTCAAGTAATAGTGGAAGTATTCTGGCCAATGTTTTGCATTAGAGGACAGAGTGTAACACATATCATCATGGCAAAGAATGGATATGAGAAGGTAAGAGTCTAAATGAAGTGAGCTTTTATCAGGTTTCAAAATTACAGAAAATGTTGCCTCCCTCTAGGATTGGGGTGTGAGGGTATTTATTTATTTATTTAACATTTGTTAACCGGAAAGTCCGACTTGGAACAAAGCCAATTTTTAGAGGAGGCCCAACGAGAAATGCTCCAGATGCATGTCTTTGTAATGTGGGAGGAAAGCGGAGCACCCCGAGGAAACCCACATGAATGCAGGAAGGACATGCAGACTCCACACAGAAGGCACCCAAGCTGAGAATTGAACCGGAGAACCTCTGCTATGAGGCGACAACCTTACTACTGCACTGTTGGGTACACTCTATTGAAAACATAGCTATGACTGAAAATATTCAAAACCACTTCTTTATCCTCTTGGCATATTTCTATGGTATATTTCGTGGTATATTTCTGTGAGACAGACGAATGAGGACATAAGACCAAAAGCAAAAGTAGCTCCAATTGCAGAAAATATCAAAGAGAACAGATTAAGGTGGTTTGGACACGTGCAGAAAAGCAGAATACAAACTGGTGAGGAAGATTTGGGACAGACAGGAAGAAGGTAAGAGAAAGCGAGGATATCCAGCAAAAAGGTGGCTGGATTGTTTGAAAAAAGATCTGCAACAGTCAGGCATGAGTGCTGAAGATGGCACAAGTTTGGCACTGAATTGAGAGAGTTGGCAACAGTTAACATGATACCCTGACACCATGTAGGAAGAATGGGAAGAAGGGGGCTGATGATGATGCTGATTTCTTTATTCTCTTGGTATATTTCTACATGAAGGCTGTCAAAGCCAGGTGATTTACCTGTACTCATTTCAGCATGATTTTCTTCAAATATAAACATAATCATTAGCAAGTCTTCTTGGAGCTGATTAAATTTATTCAAGGGTGCATAATTTAAAAATACAAACAAAAAAACTAAGTCTTCATTCCTAGCAGCTTTTGTGACATCTGCTGCATATAGGTGTTTATAAATGTTGCAAATCAGTTTAATGTACCTCCAGTTGTGTTATAGCATCTCCCTGACAAGTTGTCCTTTTGTTTATTAAATACTCTTTCCATTGTTTATCTCAGCCTTTACATCAGATATGTCTTATTATTAGAAGTAACCTCAAATTCCCTTAAATTAAGAGATTATGTATCACATTGTTTTCAGTTTTATCATATATATATCACTGATTACCTTTAATGCACCTAAAACCTTTCTTATACCATCATACTGTGCAATGATAATCACAATTTGATATTGCCAGAACTTGCTACATATGACTTTCAACTTTCTTCATATAAATTTCCTTAAACACTTTGCTAAATCTGTTTTGATAGTGCCCCACTTTTCTGGAATTAAATCTCAGTCCTGTGGTTTTGAATGAGATAGATGTGATATTAAATTCTCAAAACTCAATTTGAATTGCTCTCTCCAGCAAAATATTAAAGTCACTGTCCAGTGGCTTGTCAATCTGGGACTTATACAGGTGCATTTTAGTAGTAAAGAAGCATGATCTGAGAGGACTAATGTAAAGGTTTTCAATCTATCGAGCAAATAAGTCACTTTGGCACTAATATCTTATCAGTTCCAGAGTGTGACTAAAACCTGTATGAAAAACAGCTATGTACTGGGTTTGACTCATTCAGTATAATGTATATGTCATCCTTTCCAAATGTATGTCTATATTTGTTTATGAATTTCTATAGTACAAGTGTCTTATTTCCAGAAAGATCCAAATGCAGTTCATCTGAGGAAAAGTCATATTCCATACCTGGTTGACAATCTAGTAGTTCTGATGTTCTAGGTGGTACATGTGTACATATATAATTATATGCACACACACACACACACACACACACACACACACACACACACACACACACACACACACACACACACACACACACACACACACACATTAATGTACATACATTACTTCCAACCAACTGTTTACTGTCAGATATCTACCATTTCTGTCAGCTATTTGTTTTATTAGCTCAAAGGTGGTACCATGTCTTACTAATGTAACAATACCTCTATGTCCACTGTGAAGAATATTATGCAATATAAACTGTTAAATTAAATTATCAGCAGGTTACACAGACTAGATACTGTAGAAATGTATATGCGTATGCTGAAAGATTTATTGAAACAAGCCAACCAAGCACTATTGTTGAGATTATAACATTTTCTTTATAACGAAGATCACTGTCAGATACACCACACTTCCGCAGCTGACTCAAATTACAAAATGTCCACCAGACTGTCCTTTTACAGTACTTTTACCTAGTTTCAAAACCTTGTACTTGATGAAACATTCTTTTCCTGTGATGAAGTATTTTTTTGTCTGCATCCTTATCTCATCCAGAGAAAACCAGTTCTCAGCAGGCCAAAATATTCTTTCATCTGTAATTTTTTCTGATGTGTTAGCCATTTCTCTTTAACAGGATTATTCACTTGAATATCTGCATACATTAAACTGTTTATGATATTTCAACAATCCTGCATTGTTAATGCCATTTTTTACAAAACCATAAAGTATAAAGTATAATACTTTTTGTTTCACACACATTCTGTTAAGCTAATCATATTTGTTTACTGCATATTTCTTTTCTGTACTTGCAGATGATCTGTTCTAAAATATCACACTTTTACTATGATAGAAAGCAGTTTTACCTAACCTCTGTTACTGTGAATGAAAAACAGTTCTGCCAAATTATATATATATATTTTTTTATGAAATACATGTTATTTCCATGAGGGAAACCAGTTTTACTTTATATAATATCAGTTCCTCATTTTTATTTTGAAAACCAAAACCATTTTTCTTTACCCTCTACATTGGTAATACAAAGTTTGGCACACATGTACTTTATTATGATCAACAAAATAATGATTTTTTTACCATTCTGAAAATAACCCATTTAACCAATCACTCCAGTCACTGCTCCATGTAGTCACAGATAATTTACTACATAAGCACTGTCACTGTAAATATTTACTTGATGTAAATACTGCAAAACATATTTTGCAGCCTATAGATCAGCCCTTTGTGCTGACATGTATCCTGGTAACTTAACCATAATTGGTTTGTCTCCTTTTTGCGATGTCACTATTGCAAGCCCAGTGTAGTACTTCCCATCCCTCCAGAAACATGCACCATCCACATACACTGTAGGAATGTTGCAGTCATAATCTGCCTTAATGGTGACTTATCCAGTTTCAACAAATCTGACATGCAGTCATGGCACTTTCCCTTCATATCCAATAAAATTAGATAAGTAGTACTTTTCCCCTGTCTGTAATTGTACATTCTTCATACTGAAAGTAGTTATCCATATTGGAAAAAAAACAGTCTTGACTAACCCCTACAGTGTTTGTGTTTATCTCACTGTCATTTAGCAAAGTCTCGATTGTCAAATGTGGAGTTTGAACTATAAACCCCAAGAACATTTTCAAATAATCTGTCTGTCTTCTTCCCCATTAAATGGCCAAAAGCTGTTTAATGCAAGGATGATATCCTTTTTTTACAGGCATCATTCTTCTGCTACAAAAATATACTGGTCTGAACTTAGTGTCCATTCCCAGAGATGCCTCTTGTGGCCAAAACTGCAATAGCACCACTGAGAGTGTGTCATTCCCTGATGCTGATTGTAAAACAAAAGGCAATTTACTGGTGGGAGCTATCAGCTCCATTGCCTGTACCAACTTCTGCTTTAAATTTTAAATGCCTCTTCCTCAGTGCAACTCCATTGTAGAGTCAACTCTTGTTTTTGATCTGCCAGCATTTTATAGAGAGGATCTGCAGATTCTGCATAGTCCTCTATAAATTCTCAATTGTAGTTCATGAGTCCCATGAATTTATGCAAATGCAAAATTGTCAAAGGCTTTTGCAATTTCAAAATGCCCCTCAACCTTTCCTGAAAAGGAGTCCTCCCCAGACCTCTCAGCCTCTTAGAGCAAAGAATCTGGAAAAAGCCTAAGATAATGGGGGAACAAATAGGGACAGATTTTAAATATTGCCCTTACAAACTTAGAAAGTTGATAGAATAATAGGTTTTACATTAAGATTAATTTTCTGAAGGATGTGGAGTCTTAAACTCAAATATTTGTCATTATTAAAAGGTGCAGATTTTAGGAGGAACACACCAGAAATATGAGGCAAAAATCTGGACATTCTGCAAAATGCTGTACAGTTGAGAGATATGGTCCTCCCTGTTGGTCTGATAATGGCTCCTAGAATTTTTACTTCTTGTGACAAAAAATGTATTTTGTCTTTGTTTACTTTCCTGTCTCTTCCAACTGTCTCAGAACTTTTCTCAGCTGTGATATGCTTTCTTCCACAGTCTCTGACTATATCAGGATATCATCAATATAATGAATTACCTTGTCATCTTTACTCATATCCATAAGAATGTCCCTACTGTCTGATGAAAAATTACAGGACTGTTCTGAAAACCTTGAGGTAATCTAGTCATGGCATACTGTTGATTTTCAAAGGTAAAAGCAAACCTTTGCCATTTCCTTTTCTGAAATGGTACTACAAAAGATTCATTTGATAAATCTATTACTGTAATGTAATCCCTTGTATCTCCCACTGTAATCAGAACTTCTAACTTCCCACAGTTTGTGTTTGTCTCTGCCCATAAGGTCTGAAATTCTCTCTCTATGGTATTCCAAATATATCTTTTTTCATCTGTCAGGGGCAGAGCCCTGTTTCCCTAGCTCTCTACTAGGCTAACTTGTATTTTAATGCACTGTTGGTTAACACTCAGTTCACTTTGGCCATCTATGCTACCATCCTGCAACTTTTGTTTTTGCTTTTCCTTCCTGACTTCTTTTTCTTCTGGGCCCCTTGCAAATACTCCTTTCTCTATCTGCCTATTTTTCCATTTTTGTAGTACACACAGTCCTGCTTGATATGTCCCACTTTTCTACAGAAGAAATAGGCAATTTTTCTATCATCAGGGCTTCCCATAGCTAGAGGGGATGATGCTGCTTTCAGTACATCCTTGTTCTCATCCCCCATCTTTCTCTACTTCTCCCATGTGCTACTGCACCTACTATTTCAAACCCATCTTCATCAGTACCAAGAGAAACAAGAGAAAAAAATGTTATGCTTAAAAATATCTCCTTTGTCACCCATTACTTTCCCTCTCATTAGCTTATGAACACATTGTTCTAATATGTCAGGAGTTTCCTCATAAATACATTTGATGTCACAAGGTATTCCTTTTACTTGTTCAAAATATGCATGCATTAGTCTCTTCTGGGTCACCCATTTCCCTGTCATCTATTCTGTAAATGATTTGAAAAGCCAATTTAAAATGTTCTGCCTGTTTTAGCATCCTGTCAGAAACTGTAATATTAAAATATTCTAACAACTTCATAGTCAAAGTTTGATCTTCTTAAAATGCTAAGAGTATAGCTCTCATTCTGTCTAATTTAAAATCAAGCCTGCATTTATTAGAAACAATGAAAGTCTATAACTCTTTGGAATAAATACCAAAGAACATCTTTGCTGTGAATCATCTGGCTTGGTCATGCCACCAATGTAATAATGTCCAAACTTTATTAGGAGTCTGGTTTAAGTCTATGGAAAACAGAATCTGTGCATCTAGCACTTATGTCCTTGATGGTGTCCATGTTATTTCAGAAAGTGGCTTACCATTTTCATTAATGGCTAACAGGTGATCAGGCTGTAGACCAAAACTACAAACTGAAAACTTTATCTCTCTCTCTCTGTTGAAAATGCTGGTGAACTTCTCATAGCAGATGCAAAGCTGAAATCTCTGTTTCACCCACTTGGAAGTTCCTAATACTGCTGAGCTGTTCCAGACTGAGTGTATGGATCCTGGAGCCAATAAAACGTTATCTAGTGCTTGTCGTAGTACTTTTACAAATATTTAAAAGGGTCTGAATTAAATTTGGTAGAACTGTTTTTCATTCACAGTAACAGAGAATTGGTAAAAGAGCTTTCTGTCATAGTAACAGTGTAATATTTTTAGAACACAGCATCTGCAAATACAGAAAAGAAATATGCAGTAAACAAATATGATTAGCTTAACAGAATGTGCTTTTGTGGAACAAAAGTATTATACTTCTAAATGTTTTTGTAACAAATGGCATTAACAATAGAGGCTTGTTGAAATATTATTAACAATTTAATGTATAGAGATATTCAAGTGAATAATCCTGTAAAAGGGAAATGGCTAACACAGCAGAAAAAGTTACAGACTACCCTATCAATGAAAGAACATTTCGGCCTGCTAAGAACTGTTTTTCTCTGAATGAGATAAGGATGCAGACAAACAATGCTCCAAGACAGGAAAAGAAAGTTTCATCAAGGACAGAGTTTTGAAGGTAGACAAAAGTACTGTAAAAGAAGAGTCCGGTCGGCATTTTGTAATCTGAGTAAGCTGAGGAAGTGCAGTGTATCTGACAGTGATCTGTGTTATAAAGAAAGTGTAATAATTGAAAGTAGTGCTTGGTCAGAGTGCTTCTATAAATATTTCAGTATACAAATATACAGTTGTACAGTATCTAGTCTGTGTAATCTGCTGATAATTCAGTTTAACATAAACTGTATGATAACCACATTCACTTAACTTCAAGTGTGTAGAGTCTGAAAGATGCGATTCCTGTAGCCACACAAAACGAGGCTTAAACTTTCCTGTAAAAGTAAAATACTTCACCTATTTTGACTATGTTAGAAAACCCATTTACATTGTAAGACATTAAAAAAATTATATACATAGTACATTCTTGCTCAAGAAAAGTTCACTGGCCATAATTTGATACCTGTTTCATTAGCTTCAACTTGCTCAGTATTCCTACCTCATATACTACCTGGACTTCAAGGCTGAAAGGCTGCATCATGTCTTTTGTGGTAAAAACTAAAATGTTATGAAGCAGCTCATTAAACCTCATACTAAATATTCTTCCAACCAATTTAACTGAATAGCAAAGCTGCCTTTAAACAATACTAATTTTGCTTTCATTTTAGAAGTCAACTGTCTCTAAAAGTCAGATGCTAAGGATGCTTTTGCGCAACTGTAATAGCCACACTATGGAGAAGAAAGTAAACCATCCCCTGTTGAACCCTCTGTCTTCCCTGGTTTTAGTCATTAAACTTTAATCAAACCTAATGATAGTAGAAGTCAGTAACATGCCACCTTATGAACAACTATAGGCATCGGCAGACATAGAAAATGGCAAAATATAAAGTAAAAAATCATTATGACATTTCAGTTATTGCTTTGAGTACATTTTGCAACCTTATTATAAGCCCAGCTGCCTTATTTAAGAATATATTGTTTACAAACTCTGCATCTTGCCAGTTAAGCTTCTGCAATGTGTTGGGATACTTAACAGCCAATCCATTTTTCTAACCATACAATATACCTCTCAACTGTCCAGATTTAAACAGAATGTCCAGATTTTTGCCTTATATTTTTGGTCTACTACTCATAAAATTTGTGGTTTTCAGGTAAATCAGTGAGGACTGAAGTCACTAAATAAACAGATAATTGAGATTCACATTTTCTGCACTTCAGAAAATGCATGATAATACAAAACTTCTTATTCTGGCAACTAAATTTTATAAGAGCATACAATATACAGAGAGAAAAAAAATGCTGTTAGGATGTATTAAGTGTTTGGAAACCTTTCACACTCATAATGATTTCCTGCTTGTCATTTTGCACAGTCAATGTCAACAGCAGATATTCATTTTTAAGCTTCTGTTTAATTATGACACCAATAATAAGTGTAACATACACTTAAGTACATGCATTACCATTGCAAAACAAAAAACAAAAAAACAAAAAAAAAAAAAACAAAACACAGCAGTGCAGTAGCTTTAAAGGTCTAAATTCATGTATCACAACCAGCTAACATCAAAAATTATAGAGAAAAATAGTTCTTAACCAGTATTACAATTTCTTATCTTAGAAGTCATGGCTGACAGACAGTGACTGTCTACATTATACTTCTTATTAATTCAGCCCTCTTTTTAGTTTCATTTGATTCATAGCTAGTGCAGTTCACTGATTGTTCATCATTTAAAGAGTAATATAATAATATAAATCCAGGTACATGCATTAACCATTAACCTTGAGATAAAACATTAATAATTAAACTAATCCAATACAGTGCCTGTAAAAGTCTAAGCCTAATATAATACAATCAGCGTCTAGTATTGTAAGGAAGGTACATTTGTTATTCAAAACTGCAGTGACTTGACACAAAAGACAGAGCTAGAGCACATGAATTAGGAAACAAGAGTGATTACATGCGATTCCTTGACTGGGCATTCAGCCATTCAGCTTAACTTTATCTGCAGCAAATGCAGCGTTTCACGTTTCCATCATTCTCTTCTTTTTTTTTTTGAAAAAAAAAAGAAAATTATACAGTTGCTTATTTTACTGTCTAATATCGTTCTTAGGTGATCCCTCTTCAGGTATATTTCTTAAATCCACAGTATCTTCAGGAGAATTTTGAAGTATCTGTTGGATTTTTGCCTATTGTATTATTGACTGTATAAAATGACTCTGATCTCCTGGTAGATTCAACAGGATGTAAAAGCTGGAATTAGATTTTTTCTTGCCTTCGTAATTTATAAGTAACAAGTCTCATTCAAGTTTCTTCATAGTCATGGTCACATAAAACTCACGAGTCTCTGATTTTCACCACTTTTCCTGGTACAACATTTTAAGAGGGAAGTTTTTCTTTGAGAGTGAAAGGTTGCAGTACACACTGAAGGGTTAAGGGATTCTTGTCCTTAGACACTGATTGAGAAATAACCTACGAGCTTGTTTATAAAACTTTCTTAGGCTGGTAACCCAGCTTTTCTGTAATGTATTGCATACATTTACTAAACTCTTTGCTTGATAACTATAGATTTTTCCATCTTCCTCTCTTTCACATCTGTTATTCTTTCAGTTCTAAGAATAAAATCCTGTGTGAAATGATCTAAAATCATCCCTCTTAGTCCAATAACTAATCTGAATGTAAAGACAAAGCTGTTTCCATAACTTTCAGTCTTTTATCAGAACAAGCAATATAAGAAAAAAGGTGTAAAGGATTAGTCCAGATAAAATCACGTTAGCTAACAGATCAAGGAGAATCTCTGCAATTGATCTTGTGCACTTCCATCACCATTGGTTCTAATCCAGAGTTCGGCATAGTTTATACTGCTTTCTTTTGTTGTATGAAGGAGATTGCAGTGATCACTCCACTGTTTTCTGAGTGCAAGCTTGACCTTGTGACAGCCCATTTTCATCCCAAAATTTAGCTGTTTAGATTTGTTCTTATTATTTTTAGGCATCGTGTATCACTGGCCATCAATACTCCAGAATTACAGGTAACTGTAATACATATATCACTTTAGCTTTTGACTTCTTTGAATCAGTCTCTAGAGCCATGGATGAGGGTAAGGCAGTCCACACAGCCTATCTGGACCTCACCAAGGCCTTTGACACCATCCCCCATTCTGGAATCATAGATAGACTTACTAAGCTGGGCATTAAACCCTACATCACTCGATGGGTTGCCAACTGGCTTACTGACAGAACCCACACTGTAAAAGTAGCCGACTCCAAATTCAGCTCCAGACAAGTGACAAGTGGAGTACCTCAGGGTTCAGTCCTGGGACCACTCTTGTTTGGCATCTACTTCTCTGAAGTACAGGCCAACACTAAGGGACTCTGGCTAACAAAGTTCACAGATGGCTACAAACTGGGAGCCATTATTGAATCCCCAAATGATGTGGATACTCTACAAAAGGGCCTTACAGAAACAGATGCTTGGTGACAGAGCTATGGGCTCAAGCTCAATGCCAAGAAATGTATAGTTATCCCCTTTGGGAAAAAACATGTACCCGTGAATCACCACATAGGTGGCAGTACACTAAACACCAAAAGTGTGATAAGAGACTTAGGGACTCAGGTGGACAGTGGTCTCACCTTCGATAACCACATCGTCACAACAGTCAGGAAATCCTTCTATGTGGCACACCTCATCACTAAGGGCTTTTCATCCAGAAAAAAGGAGGTCATTGTCCCACTGTACTCATCCCTCATTAGACCCATTATAGAATACAACACCCCATTTGGTATGCACCTCTCAAGATATCTGCAACAACTGGAAAAGCCGCATAATTACCTCACTAAAAGAATCACAAGCCTAAAGCAGATACCCTACACTTACCACCTTAAAAAACTCCAGCTATACTCTGTTGCATATCGTCTAATCAGAGGTGATCTCTGCTGAACATACAAGGCCATGTCAAACCCAGAGCTGTTGGACATGCTACACTTAGAAAAATCCCAATCCCTCAGAGCCACATGATCCAGGGATCTAAACCTTGTCATCACAATAAACAAAACATGCTGGACGGATAGGTTCCTGACCCAGAGATACTCCCCAGACTCTGGAATAGACTGCCCATACATGTCAAGCAGAGTGCCTCTTTGGCCCTCTTCAAAAGGAACTTTGACGATTGGATGGGAGAAAGGAAATTCACCCCGGGGATCATGTCAGTCACCCTGCTAGACAGGGGTCCAGGGAAGTAAATAGTGTTTGAAGAAATAGCCAGGGAATTGTTTTGCCTAGGCTTGTATAGGCCCTAGGGCCAGTAGCCTAGTACCAACCTATGAACCTATGAACCTTTAGCAGCAAGCATTCATTTTTTTAAATGGGAGAGAAACAGATCTTACAGAATCTGGTAAAGTTTGATTTTACCTTACAGGACAAAAGTGCTATGTTTTAATAAAGTTGCAACATTTTCTTGATATTTTGATTTAATGAATGTCTTTGTGTTGAGGTTTTGTGTGTTAGTGTTTCACCACTTTATGCAACCTTCCCTTTTTAATTCTCCAATAATAACCCCCTCCCCACATACACACACATTTGATTACGGTAAAGTGTTTTAACAGGAATTTGAAAAATATTACTATTAAGGGTTTATAATAATGTAAAAAAGCTTTATTATATAAACCTGCCATTTGTAATCTACTTGAATTTACTGGAACTGTGACAAAAGTATGGAAAAAGTAAAATAGATATTAGAGGTAAAAGCTGCATGCCTGTATATAGTGTCAGCATGTAACACTCTTGTTTTGATGCTGAGGAATCAGAAGGCTATAGGTTCTACTCCTACCCTAGGTGCATGGATTCATTTTTCAGTACTGAGACTGCAGTGCAGTCTTTAAATGTGACATTTTTCAGATTTAATAATAAACTGAGACCTCACCTGCCTGAGTTGGGTAGGATTATGCTCAGGTCTCCTATAATAATCCACTTGTTATGAGTTCAATTAGTGAGCTATAATCAGAAAAAAATATCATAATTCTTGTTAATGTAGGAAAATTTAATGGATTTTGATATCTTACAAGGTACTAATAAAGAATGTGTAGGACTACAAAGTACAAAACTGTAACGGTTTAGCACTGCAATACAGACATCAGCTAGAAGTGAAATGCACAGTTGATGGACCAACTGTTTAAAAACTGTTAGTTCACTCTGCAGTCAGTGATGCATTACATCTTTTAAAGTTATTAGAGCTTTCTGATGCTGTTCTGTGGTAACTATCATACTGCAACACAAGGTTATAGTAAAGCAGCTATGAAAGATGCATAACAGAACTTTTTTATGCATTTATCTGTCATCAGAGAAGTGCATAAACAACTTATCACTTTGCCTCTTTCAGGCAATAATCAAACTCCCTGCATTGCCAGGTTGTTATAGCTAGGTTCTTATATGAGAGCCTTGCACCTTGCAACAGCATGCTTACTTTTCTCGCATTTTCAGAATGTAATAAGCATGCTCCATGTGTTTCAAATATTTTTGTTATTTGAACCTTTTGCCAAGAAAGCATTTATATTTGATATATGCTCTTGCCGCAGAAATGATTTAAAAATAACTATTTTTATCTTTAGTTATCCTCCCATCAACAGTTGTTATGGAAATAATCCAACAAGTTACAGTGGAGTGTTTCTGTTTTCAAGAAAAGCTATGTAACAGTCAGACTTTACATTGGTAGTACACTTTGTTTTTAATCAACTGGGTAACTTTCTATATTTTCCCATTGGCCTCAGAATATTTCACACTTGTCACTGTATCCCTGAACTCTCATTCTTTTGTAGTGTGAAATTCCTGATTCACAAACATAGCCATTGTTGAAAATATGGATATATAGAAACCTCCCCATCTCAAAAAAATGCCTTAAGAAGCACAATGGCTGAATGGATGGTGTGTGTTTCCTTTTGAGTCTGTACAAATCTTTTAAAATGAAGTAAGTCAGTAGCAAGTTTGCTCCATGCTCTGTCTGAAATCTCACGTGGCATCATTTCTTCTTTCATATTACTTTTGGGAAAGTTATTGCATTTTCAAAAGTTTTTCACCATCATTTCAATTTGATGAGACAAACTTGGCCACAATATGAGATCTCGTATCTTCTTTTTGTATTTAAAAATCCTAGTGTGCCTTGTGAATTGTTTCATACCTCATTATTTACTATTATTTTACCAGATTTGAAAATCAGATCTTGTCCATAACTTCCTGAAAACAACTTGACAACTTGAAACTGAAACCAAAAAAAAAAACCCCCCAAAAAAAAACAAAAAAAAAAGGAGTGAAGGAGTGCTGTTAAAGGAATTCCAAGATCCAAATATAGGACACCAGTGAAGCCAAAATAAAAGGCTGTGATAAGTTTACTCTTGTAGAAAGAATTTACCCTTGCGAAGCAGTTTAGTTTGTATTACATCGGACTTCTTCAGAGCATGGGTGTAACATTAAACTAAACTCCCTTGTATACACATAATTGACCAATCAATTATCAAAAAACAATTAAATAATTAATCAAAATAATATGCTAATCACAATTTAAAAACTTCATAAGCTATAACAAAAACATTTCTTATTGCATAAACTTATTATAACTCCGTTATTTTGGCTTCACTTTTGGACATCACTTCTGTGTCACAATTTAGTAATTCCTCTTTGCTTTCTTAGAAAACAAGTTCTGCTTAGTATATCAGCAATATGCATTTCTAATTTAGGTTTATGCATAATTGTCATGTCAAATCTCTGCAAAGTCAAAAACATTCTCTATAGGCATAACAGTGTTTTAGGGTCTATATTATCTTATCAAATGATGAAAAGACCGAATGTTCTTTCATCGAACCTAAAAGCTTGAAAGCCCTAAACAGCAAAGACACAGAACATTGATTTTTTTTTTTCCCAGGGAAAAATCTGTTGGCCGTCTTTAGGACTTTGCCATTTCCTCCACTATGGTGCGATCTTGGAGTTTGTATATTTAAGTAGAGGGGTGTGGGGGCACCCCCGCAGATTGGGGCATGTGGGGGCCGAAGTCCCCCACTTCATTTTGTGTTTGAATTTTTTATTTTTTTTGCGGAGCAGTGATTTTTTTTTCCCCCTGGGAAAAAAATGCTGTTCTGTGTCTTTGCTTTTTAGTTGTTTTGACCTTTTAGGTTCGATGAAAGAGCACTTGCTCTTTTCATCGTTCGATAAGGTAACATAGACCTGTCTTTTATACTGAGATCTGAGAAAAATACAATGCAATTGTTTTATATTCTTTTTTAATTCAGACATAACTGGCATAAACATACTTAATAAACCTCTCACAACCATAAACAATTGCCAGAAGCTCTTTCTTTATCTGAGCATACCTTGACTCAGAATTATCAATGATCTGGAATCACAGACAACAGAGTGAATTTATGGTAACCCTGCTCCAGGATCTGACTGACTGGCATCTACTTAAAACTGGTTTTCTCACATCATTGTAGTGAAGAGTATGAGATTCTATCAGATGTTCTTTATCATTGTGAAGCGTACACACACACACACACACACACACACACACACACACACACACACACACACACACACACACACACACACACACACACACACACACACACACACACACACACACACACACACACACACACACACACACACACACACAGGTACAGAACTTGTTCCCATTTTTTTTAAGGCAGGTGAGTGAACATCTCTAAAATTGCTTGTATTTGGACACCATGGGACAGTGACCACTCAGACATACAATGCCTAAGAATGCGCAGAATATATAAAAATATAATCAGCTAGCCACACTCTTTCAATGTGATTGGAAAGTGGCTTGCCATATGTTGGGATAGAAGTTATCAATGTGATTTCTCTTCATGACATTTCTGAAGAAGATTTAAGCAGGCACACCTACTCTTACTGGCTTCATAAATCAGAGCAGTCCACATACCAGTGGTTTCAGGATCAGAAGTAGGGGATATGCTGAGCATTGATGGCTCACATGCAAATACCATTTAGTGAAAACATACAGGCCTTCTTGATGAATCAGTTATATTACTCATGACAGAAATCTCACTGCAGCACCTTGGCCCATACATTAACTCTTCTGTAATCCGGCTCAGTAAATCTATAGTTGGTAGCTGTTGGCAATATTTTCTGCTCTGCTTGCATGCTCTATATGGACTGTCAAAGTTCTGGCATACTATTATCAGCACATACAGTAATCAGGGAAAACTTTATTCAAGGTGGGTAGGAAGTCAAGAATATTCATCCAAATATATATTATGCAAGTTCTATCAAAATAAGCAAAATTTAAAATTTGTCAGAATGATTAATTTTCTGTTTTTGTAATGGGTTCATAGGCTTGTGAGATTCAAACCCTGTGCCTTGTGTTTGTAAGGCAAACACCTTAACCATTAGGCCACCCACCCAATTTTAATTCTGAACCAACAGCACACCCAGACTAGGGTTGCCACCTTTTCAAATGCCCAAAGTGGGACATTTTGGACAGAACATCAGTTTTGCCTAAATAAACAGATACAGAATAACTGTTTTATGCAACTATTACATAAAATATAGGAAATAATTTTGTCCTAAAATCTCAGGACATTTGCCATTTTTTCAATTTTTTTGCAGGACACAACTGCCCAAAGAGGGACTGTCCCTCGCAAAGTGGGACAGGTGGTAACCCTAACCCAGACATCTTGTGAACTACTTCAGTCTGTACACTGAACAGACATAGTTCAGTCACATTTTTAGATTATCTTCTTTCCAAGAAAGTTGCAATTACCCATACTTTATGTCAAATTAACTTGCACTATTAAATCAACCATAACTGCACCCTGTGCTGTGAGTGCAGTTCTGCCTGCAGCTCATGCCTGTACTCATTTGAAGACAATCTTCGTTTGTTTTTCTTATAAGGGGAAAACGGACCATTTCCTGTGCTCCCTTATGAATTTATAATGTGTGCAAACATTTTATCATCCATTTCATCTGAAATAAGCTTCCAGATTATGTTTTGCATTATGTTTGAATGGTTTTAGTTGTCCGCCCAAATTTACATATAAAGCAAACTCAGCACTTAAAGATCCCCACCTGCTTCATAATGCGCTGCTTTTTCTATAAATGTCTTCTGCTTCTCTCCACAGCAACACTAACTCTGGGCTTTCATTCTGATCACTATCATGATTCTGTATTCGGCTTAATCAAATTAGAGAATTTAAAACAGAGCTCTACATAATTTCCACAATAAGTATATTCTGTGATGAAATTTAGCACAAAGGAATTATATTTTTCTCACTTTACTGAATAGTTCTTGCTGTGGAATCCAATCCACACTTTCTTTAGCCTTTTCAGTGCTACAGTCACAATACCATCTACTAAAGATGAGTCATAAAGGATACCGATAAGTTTTTTAAGACATATCATTAAAGGAGCAATTCCTGTTCACTCTTAAGAACTGATCTTACAGAGTATTGTAACAGAGATGTTTGGGCCTAGGTGTTGAAAAGTGATGCTAGGCTTGGAGAAATTTCATTTTTAAATGTCACACTTTCAACAGCTTGTAACATTTATGTATTCTGTCTGACTATCAGGTAACTTTGTCACATACTCAAATTTGCTGAATCCATGAAAGTTGGTAACTTGTCTTCTTCTGTGCTATCCTGAATGCGCAAGAGATAAAGAATTGCCCCCGCACCAAGAAAGAAACTGTTCTGCCAGTTCTTTTATCAGACCCCAAACTAATGCTTTCCACCAGATCATTTTGAGACTAACGTTTGAAGGTAACAACAGGGCTTCTGTCACTCTCTCCTTATAATAGAAGTAATGACCCTTTAAAAAAATGTTTTCAAGTACAGACTCATGAGCTCGTAAAACAAACTGTCTTAATGTCCCCACTGGTAATTTATGCTGTAATAACAAAGCTGCTGCTGTAGAAACTGTCTCATGCAGTTCATAATAAGAGTATCCAAAAGATACAACTGAGTGCAGAACTAACATCGGTAGAGGAACGTCTGGGAACATAGGAATGATACTTATGAACCATAAAATGCCTAGTCATATACATCTTTATGTAGGCACACTTAAAAGTTCTTGCCACCCACCACAAACACTGAATTGTGCTCACCCCAAACTGAGCAGGGTCATATGTGATAACCATAGTTTTTATTTATGTTTATCCACCAGTTATAAAGACTAGCTTTAACTTATTCAATCCCAAGCAGCAGGAGGCTAATTAATCATCTCATCTCCTGAGGTCTTTTAAGTTGAAAAACTATTTGCTTCCTTTTCTTCCTCTGAAATAACACAACCTCCATGGAAAAGGGTATATTCCCCTACCCAAGGACTGTCGATCTTGTATGCCTGTCGGCCGTCTGTTTAGTCAACTAAATTGTGTTGATTAAACAGATGTCGACCAAAATACCATTTGACAGAGTTACCCATTTATATAACTACTTATTTTGTTAGCCATGTAATACAACTTGTCTGAGGCCTATTTTTAGTTGACGCCTGTGACAGTCACTAAGTCAATAAAGGCTGAGGAAATAGAATCCAGGACTACTAGATGAATCTTGTTAGCAAATCATACCCTTAATAGTCTATGCTAACCTGACAGATATGTGAACTTTGACTTAAGAACTGAAATTTTTATATACCTAATTACTAAAGGAGTTAATAATCTGTTGATTGTAGGACATAGTTCAATACTGCTTGAGAGGTTGTGAAGCACATGGTTTGGATCACAGAGAAGTGAATGAGTCATCAATGCTCAGGACAAGTTTCTTTGTGGATAAGTAGAATGGATCACATATATATGGATTGTGGGGGGGGGGGGCAAGACTACTCATTGTCCTTCCTTTAAAAGGTGAGAGCTCCTATTCTTTTTCCTTGCAAGACTCAATGTAGGGTTCAGTTGATGTTAAGCCACTAGACCAGACTTCTACAGTATAGGAAGGCTGGAGGGGAAAGCAAACCAACATCAGGATGATGGAAAGGGATAACCAGCCGCTGGCAAACAGGTCACTAAGGGGAGGCAGATCATTCTATTTGAAGTAGGATGGGTCAGAAGATCAGTTGTGGGGTCTGTTCATTTCCAGTTTAGGATACAGGATGATGGTTATGATCATTGTTAGGATGGGTTAAGGTTAAAAGGGGGCTCACATCACTGCCAAGCAGTGTGGTTAGGTAGGGGACTTTGATCATGGGAAGGGTGAGTGAGAAGGAGATTGAAACCTTAACAAATGTAAAATAAATAAATAAATAAATAAATAAATTAATTAATTAACTAATAAATTAATAAATAACTAAACCTTGATTCCTATTTGGATAGGTCATTTTTTTCTTGTGAAAAAAAAGGTGCACCATTCACTGTTAAGTTAGGTGGGGTGACAAAGGCACTGATCACTGTTAGGGTGTGAGGTATTAGTTGTAGTTGCTACAGGCCAGTGAGGGATCTAAAAGTGGACAACAATGTCTGCAAGTGCATGTGCGTGTGAGGGAAATTTCCTGAGATAAGATTATAGGCTGTGGGAGAGACACAGCCATTAGCAAATATTCTGTATATAAATTATTATATGTGCTTTATGTCAGACCTTGTACGAGCACCAGTTACTTCTAGGAATTGCACACCACTTCTGCTGTGTAAACTTCAGGGTATTTTCTATAACTCTAATGCATTAATAGCCGAGAAATTTAGAGGCAGGGAAAGCATAGTCTTTCTGGACTAGGATTCTTCTTGACATACTTTATGCATGGAGCAAGCAGATTGGCCAAATGTTAAATGCTCATGAATCCCAATATAGTGTTTTGCATCTATTTACCTTTCACTCACCTTAAATGTTCTTGGCTATTTAGTGCTACGGGCATTTTATAGGTCTCCCTATTAAAGTGTTGGCACTCAAAATGACAACTGCTAAAAAGCCAAAAAAGATCAAGAACTTGGAGAAAAGTGGATCTCGAAAATTGCTGTCCTCCTTAAAACTTCTTTTTGCAGGGTGGAGTAGCCCCCTTCCTGCACCCATCATGTGAGGGGGCAAGCCTCCCACATCCCCCAAACTCATATGTATCAACTTTGAGATCACCAAACCTTGAAGAAAAGGGAATATTCCAAGAAGTGGCATCTCAGACTTGGTATATACAAGTCCGATCTTTCGGCCATTCAGTCTCCATGTTTCGGGACTGGCTCTAGTGGGTGCCAATATTTCCATTTTCAAATTTCTTTATAACTAGTTAATGGAATATAACATCAACTGATTCATCACCATTTTTCAAATTCTTATCTGTTATGCAAGGCTATTTGGTTGTTTTTATTGTATTTTAACATTGATCATTTTCCCTATGAAGAGGTTTATGTCATTCTGTTTTATAATGTTTATCCTAGTTGTTAAAGAAATGTGTTAGCACTGACTTTTCAAAAATTCTGAACACCATGACAGTAGAATAACAAAGAAAGCTGGTCAAGTTTAGCAGCAAACACTATGATAATTAACTGTCTGTGACCTGCCATAGTCTACAGGCCTTTTAGATTCTTCTAGCAGGAAACAAATACAATTAGAGCTGCCTGTCCTAAACTTTCTGGCTAGCAGTCCTACATAATTAGCCTATTGCACAGTACAAGTTAACACTGGTAGCAGCAATGGGCATGTTGCGTGTGATTCAGCGAACAATCCCGGTCGTACAAGAGGCAAAATCGTGTGGTACGTGGTACATGCTATTGAGGACATGATGACATGAAAATTAAATACTTTATGCACGTGAACAAGATCATACATGTAAATGCTGATATTCAAAATGGAGGATGGATTTAGAAACATATAAAATGGGCACACTGCACCATAGTGAATACCATTTTTTACACTGAGAATCATGATGCTATAGCTCTGCAACATGCATTAACAGCCTCCACTGGAGCAAGTGCTCACAATGATGCACTATGCATCTATCTATTCCTACAAAGGAGGTATTGTTAGCACCTGACATGCCATCAGCTGAGTGATAAGCAAACTATGGCCTTTTTCTGTTTTGATATGGAACATGTAAGAGACCTTGACAAACTCTGTATCATTCACAAACAGAATTGAGAGGAAAGCATGGTTGCCCATTCAGGTGGATAAGTGTTCATTCAGGTAAGTGTTGCTTTAGCCATCTTAGCTACAGGGGCCCTTTAGCAACCTAGTGGGGACTCATTAGGGATATCACAGCCATCAAACTCATGATACCTGAACCAGTTCTCTGAAATGCTGCATAATTTGGAGAAACATAACTATTCCTTAGAACACACACTATGTATGCATTTTACAGCAATGCCCAGTTCTCTGGGTCCTGGGAGATATAGCATGCACACACATTGCCATCAAGGCAGCAACTTGTCCAGAGTGACTGCCATACACCAACAGGAAGACCTTCCACTCCCATAAATTCCAGGTGGCCTGCAATATACATGGTATTATCTACAATGTGTCTATGCACCTGTCCAGCAGTTCCCATTACCCTCACATCTGCCACACACCTTACCTATATCGAACATCCCTATGAGGGGATTTCGCACAGGGATATCATGTTGCCAATATATTGTTTGTTGTGTGTTGCAGGTGACATGATATGTTCTAGAGCCATGGTAGATGATACCACCATCCACAACCTCCACACCATGCAGGAAATGACCTATAATGCAGCACATGCTGAAATGTATAACATGGAGGAGCAGGTTTTTGGCTTACTAAAGGGACACTTCATTTACCAAGATACAACAGGAGGAGCACTGCAATACAATCCTAAAATCTGCAGCAAGATTTTTGTTGAGTGTACAATGCTGTGTAAGATGGCATTGTGCTGACAGAGTGGCAAGAGAACACCTTGTCAGGAGATCCAAACCAGTAGTAGAATGGCAGGGTGGATTGTCAGGTGAGGAACATGTAGCAGCAGTAGGACAGCCAAAGAAGAGGTGACCATGAGATATTGCAGCACTTGCAAAGAGATGACATCTGGTTTCTAATTATGGACCATGACACACACAGAATGCAGAATAAAAGGGCGAATGTGTTGTCATACCCACGTTACGCAGGGCAGTGTATGAACACATCATGTACTGCAACAGCAATCACCATCATGCCAACACATTTTAAGGGCTGGCTAGGGCACAGTCATCACCACTTGCACAGAATAGTAGACACAGTGGCAGCTGACTGCAACACTATTACATCAGGTAGCATTGTTCATATGTTAATAGGTTCATAGGTTATTACTAGGCTACTTGCCTTTGTAGGCTATTTTAAGTCTAGCCAATTACCCCGTGTGAGAACCAAACCCTGCGCTTTGTGTCTGCAAGTTAAACACCTTAACCATTATGCCAACCTGGTTTATATGGTGCCCAAACACTCTTTGACTTTGTGGAGAATAATGGATCACATTTTCCAGTGGTTGGAAGCTTGATGCAGTCCATGGCATGGAAGAGTTAGAACTATGGAACCGTGAGCATTCACCTTGACAGATTGTACTGCATGCTGATCCTGATAAGTGTCACTATCCATGAAGTGGTCACTGACCATGGGCATGCGTGGCAATCTGTGTGTTCACAGGCAATAAAGAAGGAGTAGAACTAGTAGAATGTCCACATACAGACTGATGAGGCATACCAGATGCTTATTTGGACAAGTGCCACTGATCATGACCTGGATGATTCTTATAACTGGTTGTGGCAAGCTGTGTGCCCACAAGTTACAGTGATGCCATTTCTCCAATAGTCTGTGTAGCATGGCTCAAGGAACTCTGTGTCCAAATTACCCATATCCTGATCCTCCCACGGGCAAGGCATAGTCTGTATAGGCAGACTTGAGGACAATTGCATTGTGTCTTATGGCTGTATCAGTAGAGGCAACCCTTGCTATCAGTGACCTCAGCACCATTGTTTGCTGCCTGTCTTTATAAACCTAACCTATTTTCTGCAAACAAGTATAACGTGGAGCTTTTCTCCTCTGCTGAAAAGGGATTTTGACAGCCCAGGCAGACTTTTCTAGAAAACAAAAATGGAATAAATTAAATAAAAAAATGTTACTGTGTACTTTTTGCACATCACCTTGGAATCCTCAGAGCTCACTCATAATCTCTGCAATGTTGTAGGTAGCAACTGATTGTCCCTGAATCACTGAATTGACATCTGCTGGTTAATGGCAAGTGTCACAGCAGTGGCAGGGTGCTCATAAAGTCATGGCAGCATCCGACTCTCCTCTTCTGTCCCCTATATTGGGTATGTGCTCCTTGGAGATGTGGTGCACTTGAGATGCTGTATACTCTGAGACCTCAGATGAAGGCCAAGAAGGACTGTCAGATAGAAGCTGTCCATCATGCCTTGGTGAGGCTGTGTGCTCACACTGAACCTACGACTCAGCAATGGAGGATGTGGGTGACACCCTTCCCCTGCAGTGCTACAAACAACATTCACAGAACATGCATTTGGATCATGACATCATTGTCATCACTGGTGTCTTCTGACATCATCCCTATGTGGTCTTGTTGTGCTATATGCTCCCACAGTGGAGCCTATGAAAATAGAAATAGGCATGACAACACTGTCTACCCACACACATGCCCCTACAACCATGCATAGCACTACACATCCAAATACAGCTATAGCATACTTTGACAGATCTACTGTGTCTTACAGGTTGTTACAGTTGCAGACCAGAGATGCCTGAAAGTACAGATATGCAGGTGGGCCTTGGTCAATCTTTTCTTTCCAATGCAGTGGATGTGCTGTATTTTTTCTAAAGAACATCACTATCCTAGTGTGTGCCTAAATAACAATGTAGACACACAGGTAGCTCTAGTAAATGATATCAAGTCAGGTACATAAATAAAGAATAACTGGAAAAACAGTTTGGGAACTAAGCAAAATAATAGTATTCAAATATTAAAACAACAACAAGATTACAGACTATGTGCTTCATCAGATTTATAAACCTGGTGCAGCTATGTGGCACTACATTGCTTGTATGAGTGTCTACTGCCTCAGTTGCACTAGCCTGCCTTACAGTAGTAGCAATGATGTGGCCATTGGACAGCAGAGTGTTGCTTCTACTGTTAGAATTGCACTTTTCTTTATTTACGCAGTCCTTCAATGAGACAGGTAGTACTATTTGAGGCTCAATATATGTCTGGTTAGTTATATGGCTCTTTGTGCAGTAACTGTCTTGAAAATTAGTGTTGCATGGATGAGCAGTTCTTGTCTATGGATACCAGCCTCTGTGTTAGCAAACAACTGCTTAAAGATAGCTTCTCATATATTTTCATCCATCTCCACTTGAAATGGCAAGTGCAGAAAAGCAGAAAAAAAAAAGACTGAGAACACAGAGAAGAACAAATCCTGACAATTGCCTTTCTTCTTAAAACCTCTTTTTACAGAGGGCAAGCCCCCCATCCCCCTGAACTTATATATACCAACTCTGAGATTGCCATACCTCTGAGAAAAGAGAATATTCTGAGAAATGGCATTATGAATTAGTATATGTAAGTCCGCTCTTTCAGCCAGTCAGAGTCCAGATTTTGGGACTTGCTCTAGCAGGTCCTGATATTTCAAATGGTTACCCAGATGTTCATGTATTCAGGCATGCACAAGATGAATAAATGAACATACTTACACAATATATTCTGTTTCTCCAATGCATGCATACTTAGCATAAACAAGAAAATGACTATAAGCTCATATTCATAGTACTCATGAAATACAAACAGAATGCATGAATAAAAAATATAATACCGCAGCATCAATGTTAGGCAAAAAAGACTCAACAAATTGCAAATAAGTACATTACTGTCTCCCCAAAATGTTGACCACTTTTAAATCAAAATATTTTTAATACACTAGCAAACATTGTATATATGTAATACACCACTGTTTAAACACTGTCCAGTGCAGTCATAAAAATTACTCATTCATTTACTCACAGAGGCAAGATAATGCACCTAACATGTTGCCACAAATAAGCATGTATTCTGAGTAGCAGAACCAGTACAGCATTGTTTCAGGCTGGTGATATCCCAAACCAAATACACGACTTTGAGGCAGGGTTGGCTTTCCAGCCTTTTGGGGATCCTTAATACAATTAGAACCCCTTAACTCCATTTCAGAACTAAACTGAACCAGCTTAGTCAGATCAAAATCAAAACAGTTAGGAGGCAAACAGAATTAACAGCTCAATGCGACCCTGGGGGCAGTAATAAAAATCATAGAAAATTTCAGTAGGATCAATGGAGAGGAGGGCTTCAACAGCATTAACAGAGTCAAGAATCTCATAACAAAATCACAACAAGATCAGTGAAGTTAGATTACTGGTATGGTGACTAGAAAGGGGCCACAACCAAACTAATAGGTTAGTTCAGGGGACTTGCAGCAAGAATATAGTTAAAAAGTTATTTCGTGATTAACAGAGATAATGGAGGATATCATATAAAGAGAAATTAGAAGACCCAAACAGTTTAACATAGTCAAGGAATTCACTGTAATATTAAAAGAACCAGACCCTCCTCCATTATTATTACGAGAGTCACGTGAGCACTTCAGTTTTAGAGGTGAAAACTACCTCCCATCAAGATTAACTGGATCAAGGGACTCATTATAGGATAACAGAATTGGGGACTCACAGCAAATTTAATGAAGTCATGAAACTCGGTTCCTGAATGCCATAAACATAATTATTTTTGCCCTGTGTGCTGAAAATCTGAATTTGTTTTTCAGCAGAAGTAAAGATGTGCTTGAATTTTAAAGGTACAGCAGTAGTTCTAACCCTAGGGAGTTTGTACCCATTGCCCCATTGCACACATTTTTAACAAAATATCAAAACACAATAATCAGCTGTGATCATGGCCTCCTTGACTGGGAAGAGACAAAGACTGCAGCATTTGCTGTTACCTAAAAGTGGTTATTTCCGATGATATACCCCATCTGACATATCAGACTCATTACTACCTTTTAAAGGTATACATTCAAACATTAAAACAATTGCAGTACAAATCTGTGATATGACATTGCACAATTATTCCCATTTATTTGTTTCTGTCTGCACTTAGAGAGTGTTTGGTAAACAAACTGTACCTCCATCACCTTGTCTCCTTCATGTTATTGACATCTGCATTATGTTTCATATCTGCATTTCACAAACTGTGGTATCCGTTGAGAACTGTGAAGACCCTGTACAGTCTGAGACCTCATCTATCATCTTCTTTTCTGCTTGCGTGCTCATCAGTGCCTCCTGTTTTTTCTTTGTTTATGTTAGGTGCAATGCAAAAGGAAACAAAAACAGATTTAAATTTTAAATGTTTAGTTATTTAATCTGAAGTTTTTTGCAGTTCTCCCAGTATCACTGACTGTCACCGTAAATCAGTTCCTCATTCCACACTCTCTTGATATACTGAAGAATTTCATTGTAAAACTATATTTTTGTTACCTTTTTCAATGACGTTGCCATGGTGAACACTGGTTTTGATTTTTTTGTCTTTTTTCCCTTTCCACTGCTTATTTTCTGCATCATTTCAGCTCTAAAGTACCTTAGCATAGTGTTGAATTTTCAAGTAAATTCCCTACAGAATGAATTGCCATGTTAAACTTGAATCCTAAGTGCACTGTACATCAGCAAAATTTTAACACTATTATGCAATAGGTGGAATTTTATGAGAAATTTGCTTTTTTTTCTCTGGAGATCAGTTTTTGCCTCATTTTTTTTGATCTGTTCCTCATAAAAGTTGTAGCTGTCTGGCAAATCACTGAACACTGAAGTAACTACACAGTGAAATACATTTGCGTATCAGACTTCATACCCTTCAGAAAATGCATACTAATGCAAAATTATTCTATCAACTATCTAAGTTTATAAAAACAGCATTTAAAATATTTCCCTATTTTGGGCCTTTACCATCCATTATATTAGGCTTTGTCCTGATTTTTTGCTTCAAGAGGTTCAGAGGTATACTTAAAACACTTCAGTATTACCGCCTCCTGGAACTACATAGTACAATAAAGCATTATGTTTAGTTGTTTTATGGGATCCCTATCAAAACAGCAAGACCTGACATTTTCATTTTCCATACTCCAGAAAATGAAGTACAAGTCAACAACCAAAATAGCAAATTTCAAATTTTCCAGTACAAGATTAACTGCCAGATTCAATAAAGCCTACACTGTCCTTTTACCATCGTGTATGCATATTGGCAGTGTTTTGGATTCATTAAGCAGCTCTACATGGTGTATAGAGCTGTGCACAACTGATCAAGCAAGGTAAACACAGTGGTGTGCAAATTACAGCATAAGCAACTGAATTGTATGTTAATCATCCAAGCCAAGATGGAGGAACTATTTTAAAAGCTATAAAGCAACTTTGTAGATTCAGTGCTGGTTTTCCTAGCAGATTCCAAAACCTACGGGAATACAGCCATGGAAAGGAGTCACACAGAAACATTGTTAGGGGCTGATGTTGCTTTAATTCATGTGTATGTGCAACAGGCTGAAGTCTATGCTGCTGCTGCTGCTGCTACTAATAGACCAAGGCCAAGAAGGAAAGAGTTTACAGACCCCGGTAACTTAATCACAATCTACATGGCATGGAAATTGTAGAGTGCTACAGGCTGGATAGAGACACACTACAGGACCTCTGCAATTTCTGTTGTCCTCAACTCAGGGCAAACAAAGGGGAACCCATCCCAGTGGAGACAAAGGTATGTGCAGAACTTATAATCTTAGCTACAGGTACCTTTCTGAGACCAACAAGGACATGCTGGAGGTGTCACAGGCAGCAGTCTTCAGGATCCTCCATCAATTCCTTGAATGCTATGCTCCAACATGCTAGTGACCACATATGTTTCCCCCATAGGATAGGGCCAGAAATATGCAGGAGTTCTACTCTGTAGCACACTAGTGGGTGCCATAGATTGAACACATGTAGAAATTAAGGCACCACCTGGGGAACGGGGAAGGCTCTACATTAATAGAAAGGGCTTCCACTCTATTAACTGCCAGTTTGTGTCATGCCAAGGGAATCATCTTGAATGTGTGTGCTGGCAACCCAGCATGACTCATATATCTGGCACACCTCAGAACTGTATCAGATGTTCACTAGGTAGGATATCCTGCAGGGTCATTTACTGGGGGATGTAGGTTATGCACTGGAGCCATGGCTGATGACACCCATCAGAAATGAACACACACCTGCTGAAGAATGCCATAATGAGGCACACACTCAAACCAGAAACATCATAGAGAGTATGTTTGGGCTGCTGAAGTCGCGGTTCCAGTGCCTAGATACATCTGGGGGAGCCCTGCAGTACTATCCATGGACATGTACTGAAATAGTGACAGTATGTGCCATGCTACACAACATCATCCTGAGAAAACAGCTTCAGCAGGATCAATAAGGGGAAAGACACACATCCCACCACCAAGGGCAAGGTCACCACAGCCACATACAGGAGGGAGTCAAAGGGGAGAGCAGCAGCTGCTGTGGGTTTAAGTAGATGTAGGCATACTCAATACCCACTTGCATTGGCTAAGAGACAATGCATAGCACACTCACTCACCACTTAAGGGCCTAAAATCATCCTCCTATGCATATACATACAGTAACACTGATGCCAGGCAACTGTCACAACCTTTACCTCCCAATGTATTGGCTGTGTACTGCTTTCATCAGACAGAGTCAGCCCTGAACTAAAGCTATTGCAACTGCTGGATTTACAATGTAAGTGTTGAACCTGGAGTTTATTGCGTAATAATATGAATGACCCAGAGCAAAAGTGCCAAAAACATTATGCTCTGCACTCCTTTAAAATAAAACCATGCATCTCCAAAAGAAAACTAGTTTATGAAAAATATTAAGTACTTTTGTCGTTGACACAATCAGGCTTCATCAGAACAGAATACAAGTACAAATCAACCACTTAAATAATAGTTCAAAAATGTACATAAGTTAAAAAGTATAATAATATTTGTGTATGAAGAACATACCTATAAAATAAATTAATAAAGCAAAAGCATGCAACATGTTGTAATCTAGCTGCTCTCATTTTTAAAACAGGGCCACGAGAAATACATTCATTTAAACCTGGTTTTAGGTTTGCTCCCAGTAAAAGTTGCTAGTACAGCTCATGATACTTAATACATGTTTCCCATCTCCCACTTGGATCCAAAGCTGCATCCTCCAAAGAGCAAAAATTTACTGATACTACACTTCTTTTTATGTTTTGCCAAAGCATTAGTATTGAGACCCCATTCATATCATGCATGTGTTCATAAATACTTTTCTTAAGGGGTCTTTCAGTTTTTCCAACATAAAATGCAGGCCATGCATCACAAACAGCTATACAGATAGTACCCTTACTATTACAATTAAATAATTTTGTAGGGGTCAAAAATTTGTTATGTGCTGCTAAATAATATTCATATTTATTCAATACATGGGGACACTGGTCACATGAAACACATTTAAAAGTACCAATGTTAACGTTA